>NC_091756.1:2017913-2020413 GCF_043380555.1 Nothobranchius furzeri
GTGTGTGTGTGTGAGAGAGAGAGAGACTGAGTTTGTGGATATCAAGAAGACATCCACTCACATTTGCACAAGTGACAGTCTAAGATCTAACTCACCATTACTTGTGGGCCAACGTCCAGTCTGCTAGGAGACGAGTCTTGGAACAACTGAGCTTTTTCAGAAACTCGAGTCTTCGAGTCCTTCACCTGAAAATAAAAAACAAAAATAAGACTTCTTGACATACATTACAGTCAAGAGTCAAGAAGGCAATTCATGTGCCGTTTGTCCCCAAAATCAAACCCCTAATTACTCATGTTCCAGCCTATTTAGGACCATTTTTTAGCCATTACACCCACATCTAAGTGGATATTTGGGATCACAACTTAAAATGCCAGATTACCTGTTGCACAGTGACAATGTGTGGAACTGTAGCTGTAATATAATGTGCTTTCATAAGAACAGACACTGCAACTAGCATGTAAAAATAAACAAAACATTACATCCATACGGCAGGGCCCCACAAAGACACAATCTTGAGATCTGTGTGTGTGTGTATGTGTGTGAGAGACTGAGTTCATGGATATCAAGAAGAGATCCACTCGCATTTGCACAAGTGACAGTCTAAGATCTAACTCACCATTACCTGTGGGCCAACGTCCTGACTGCTAGGAGACGAGTCTTGGAACAACTGAGCTTTTTCAGAAACTCGAGTCTTCGAGTCCTTCACCTGAAAATAAAAAACAAAAATAAGACTTCTTGACATACATTACAGTCAAGAGTCAAGAAGGCAATTCATGTGCCGTTTGTCCCCAAAATCAAACCCCTAATTACTCATGTTCCAGCCTATTTAGGACCATTTTTTAGCCATTACACCCACATCTAAGTGGATATTTGGGATCACAACTTAAAATGCCAGATTACCTGTTGCACAGTGACAATGTGTGGAACTGTAGCTGTAATATAATCTGCTTTCATAAGAACAGACACTGCAACTAGCATGTAAACATAAACAAAACATTACATCTATACGGCAGGGCCCCACAAAGACACAATCTTGAGATCTGTGTGTGTGTGTGTGAGAGAGAGAGAGACTGAGTTCATGGATATCAAGAAGACATCCACTCGCATTTGCACAAGTGACAGTCTAAGATCTAACTCACCATTACCTGTGGGCCAACGTCCTGACTGCTAGGAGACGAGTCTTGGAACGACTGAGCTTTTTCAGAAACAGGAGTCTTCGAGTCCTTCACCTGAAAATAAAAAACAAAAATAAGACTTCTTGACATACATTACAGTCAAGAGTCAAGAAGGCAATTCATGTGCCGTTTGTCCCCAAAACCAAACCCCTAATTACTCATGTTCCAGCCTATTTAGGACCATTTTTTAGCCATTACACCCACATCTAAGTGGATATTTGGGATCACAACTTAAAATGCCAGATTACCTGTTGCACAGTGACAATGTGTGGAACTGTAGCTGTAATATAATCTGCTTTCATAAGAACAGACACTGCAACTAGCATGTAAACATAAACAAAACATTACATCCATACGGCAGGGCCCCACAAAGACACAATCTTGAGATCTGTGTGTGTGTGTGAGACTGAGTTGATGGATATAAGAAATCCACTCGCATTTGCACATCTATACGGCAGGGCCCCACAAAGACACAATCTTGAGATCTGTGTGTGTGTGTGTGTGAGAGAGAGACTGAGTTCGTGGATATCAAGAAGACATCCACTCGCATTTGCACAAGTGACAGTCTAAGATCTAACTCACCATTACCTGTGGGCCAACGTCCTGACTGCTAGGAGACGAGTCTTGGAACGACTGAGCTTTTTCTGAAACTCGAGTCTTCGAGTCCTTCACCTGAAAATAAAAAACAAAAATAAGACTTCTTGACATACATTACAGTCAAGAGTCAAGAAGGCAATTCATGTGCCGTTTGTCCCCAAAACCAAACCCCTAATTACTCATGTTCCAGCCTATTTAGGACCATTTTTTAGCCATTACACCCACATCTAAGTGGATATTTGGGATCACAACTTAAAATTCCAGATTACCTGTTGCACAGTGACAATGTGTGGAACTGTAGCTGTAATATAATCTGCTTTCATAAGAACAGACACTGCAACTAGCATGTAAAAATAAACAAAACATTACATCCATACGGCAGGGCCCCACAAAGATACAATCTTGAGATCTGTGTGTGTGTGTGTGTGAGAGAGAGAGAGACTGAGTTCGTGGATATCAAGAAGACATCCACTCACATTTGCACAAGTGACAGTCTAAGATCTAACTCACCATTACTTGTGGGCCAACGTCCAGTCTGCTAGGAGACGAGTCTTGGAACAACTGAGCTTTTTCAGAAACTCGAGTCTTCGAGTCCTTCACCTGAAAATAAAAAACAAAAATAAGACTTCTTGACATACATTACAGTCAAGAGTCAAGAAGGCAATTCATGTGCCGTTTGTCCCCAAAATCAAACCCCTAATTACTCATGTTCCAGCCTATTTAGGACC
>NC_091756.1:2322913-2410413 GCF_043380555.1 Nothobranchius furzeri
TGACACAGAGGATACTTTAAATGTTAATTATTCCACTTCTGATGGACCAAAACCATAAAGTTATGAGTTTGCCGCACGCCCCAGAGAGTAGAGACAGACCAGAGGGACCATCGGCCAAAGCAGAGAGATAGAGGAGAAGCAGTGGGGGGGGCAGCTTATGAGTTAACGATGCTAGCTTAAACTCATGTGCTAGCATCACAATATACTACAGATTACTATCATGTACCAGACAGGCTTTTGACAAGGTCATCTGGCCTGGAGAGAAAGGACTAGTGTCCATGGTGCAGGGCGTGAGTTATAAGACACGACGCTGTCCAGCCGCAAAGCGGAAAGAGAACGGGACATGACGGTGAAGCCTGAACCGGAGTCCACAGGGCTGCCAACTCTCACACTAAACCGGCGCCTGCACTCGCCAAACGGTTGCTGGTGCCTATCTCCAGCAGTCAACGGGCAATCAGGCGGGGTACACCCTGGACAGAGAGCCAGTCCATTGCAGGGCAACACAGAGACACACAGGACAAACAAACACACACACACACACACACACACACCCCTAAGGACAATTTAGACAGACCAATCAACCTAACAGTCATGTTTTTGGACTGTGGGAGGAAGCCGGAGAACCCGGAGAGAACCCACGCATGCACAGGGAGAACATGCTAACTCCATGCAGAAAGATCCCAGGCCGGGAAGTGAACCCAGGACCTTCTTGCTGCAAGGCAACAGCTCTAACCACTGCACCACTGTGCAGCCTTGGATAGATTTATGTAGTAATTTTAATGAAATGTCTTGAACTTTATTAGTTATCAAGTATCGATTAGGAAGAAGCCATACACTTTTCCAGTCTATGTTGCTGACAAATCTTTCCCAGTATTTTTTTGATTCGATTTATTCAGTCAGAAATATAACAAAGTATAATATAACAATAAAACATAACATATAAAGTGACTGAAAAGGCTCAGGCAGAAGCAAAATGATCATATTAACGCCTGTCCTTTATATTAGATTATTATTAGGGCCGGGACTTTAACACGTTAATTACGATTAATTAATTAGAAAAAAATAACGCGTTAAAAAAATTTACGCATTTAATCGCAGCTTGCATTTCGAGCACGGCGGAACCTTTGTCATTGCACGACTTCCTCGTAGACCAAATATCACTGACGCACACAACAATGCACAGCGCTAATGGCTCCTAAAACGGAATAAAAACAGAAAGAAGTTGCCTTGCTTGGACTGATGCAGGATTTAGGAAACACGTCCGCCTCTTTTCTTAACTTGGAAAATAAAACTTCCAGACAACAACGGAGTCCGTGTCGTGGACATTTTTCAGAGATCGTCTCTGCTGCGGCTGCCCGGTGGCACCGGGAACTTTACAAAAGTAGCGGTAAGCTATATTTTTAACATTTACGTAACATCTGTGCAGCGCTGAAAGCACCAGACAGAATAATTCTGTGCCCTAACAGTAGTTTATGAAAGTAGTCAGACAAACGAGAGGCACCTGGCTGCCGCTGGGAGAACGCTCCGTGTTCTCACTACTCTGTAAACAATCACAAACAACGTGTCTTAAAGTTGAAAACAGAAGTTTAAGTTAAAACAGAAACACTCTGAAACTTTTCTGATGATTTTCTAAACAATTCTGTCGGGGAGTTATACGTTTCTGAGACGAGTCTCTGTCTAAACATCACATGCATTACTATCATTAAGCAGCAGGCGTGTTGAAGCTGTCATCAGCTAAGGGGCGGATGCTTAAGTGCATCAGGAGCAGCGAGGAACGAGGAAGTTGTGATCAGGCTGGAGATCACACCAGATTCGCTGCTGCAGACGTGAATCTGCGGGTCTGCATCATCCCCTTCTTAACGTGACATCAGGACTTCCCATGTAAGGAAGGTCCGCTCACCTGTTCGTCAGATCATTATTTCCTCGCCATGATCTTTTATCTTCCCATCATCCTCCAGTCATCCAACTGGAACCAGTTAGTGTTCCTGATCATTCTCAGAATATGCCATGCCTGCTCTGGTGTTAAAAGTTAATACATTTAAGTCCTAGATCATATTTGTGCCTGTTCTACTGTCATTTTGAAGGATTATTATTCATTTATGTGTTTTTACTACATTATGAGTAGAAATGCTAATACAAACTCCCAATTATACAAACAAGTAAAACTGGAAAAATTAGAATCTGGTGCAAAGTCAAATTTATTTCAGTCATTCAACTAGACAGAGAGACTATTTAAAAGCCCAGGAACCCTTTGCAGGTGTTTTCTATTTGTAATTATAAATTTTAGTTGATTTGGGTCTTGTTTCATATCACACAGTGACATGTGAATAACTAAAATGCATTTTTTTATTAAAAGCTTTAGTTTACAGTAATAACCATGTCTACTGTTTGATTCTCTGTCTCATAATTTTAATTAAAAGTTTTACTTTGAGAGCGCATTTTCCTGAACATTTAAAATGCGATTAATTGAGATTAATTAATTACAAAGCCTGTAATTAATTAGATTAAATTTTTTTTATCAAGTTCCAGCCCTAAACAAAAATTATGTTGACCAATAAAAGTAACATCAAATTACAATTACAAAACCCATTTAAATCTTTTACCCCTGAAGGTTCAGTCGTGTTCAAGGTATGAATCCAATGAGCCTCTCAGAGCAAGAGAAGATTAACAATATTACCGCCTCTTGTAGGTGAGGAGATTTTTTAATACCTCAAATCCTTAGTGATGCAGCAGAGCCGTGATTAGCTAACGTGCCGTGACGCAGCAGAGCCGTGATTAGCTAACGTGCCGTGATGCAGCAGAGCCGTGATTAGCTAACGTGCCATGACGCAGCAGAGCCGTGATTCGCTGGTGTGCCGTGATGCAGCAGAGCCATGATTTGCTGGCATGGCGTGATGCAGCAGAACCGTGATTAGCTAACGTGCCGTGATGCAGCAGAGCCGTGATTAGCTGGTGTGCCGTGACGCAGCAGAGCCGTGATTAGCTAATGTGCCGTGACGCAGCAGAGCCATGATTAGCTGGCATGGCGTGATGCAGCAGAGCTGTGATTAGCTAACGTGCCATGATGCAGCAGAGCCGTGATTAGCTAACGTGCCGTGACGCAGCAGAGCCGTGATTAGCTGGTGTGCCATGACGCAGCAGAGCCGTGATTAGCTGGTGTGCCGTGACGCAGCAGAGCCGTGATTAGCTGGCATGGCGTGATGCAGCAGAGCCGTGATTAGCTAACGTGCCGTGACGCAGCAGAGCCGTGATTAGCTGGTGTGCCATGACGCAGCAGAGCCGTGATTAGCTGGTGTGCCGTGACGCAGCAGAGCCGTGATTAGCTGGCATGGCGTGATGCAGCAGAGCCGTGATTAGCTAACGTGCCGTGACGCAGCAGAGCCATGATTAGCTGGCATGGCGTGATGCAGCAGAGCCGTGATTAGCTAACGTGCCGTGACGCAGCAGAACTGTGATCAGCCGGTGTGCCGTGATGCAGCAGAGCTGTGATTAGCTAACGTGCCGTGATGCAGCAGAGCTGTGATTAGCCGGCGTGGCGTGATGCAGCAGAGCTGTGATTAGCTGGCGTGGCGTGATGCAGCAGAGCTGTGATTAGCTAACGTGCCGTGATGCAGCAGAGCCGTGATTAGCTAACGTGCCGTGATGCAGCAGAGCCGTGCTTAGTTAACGTGCCGTGATGCAGCAGAGCCGTGATTAGCTAACGTGCCGTGATGCAGCAGAGCCGTGATTAGCTAACGTGCCGTGATGCAGCAGAGCCGTGATTAGCTAACGTGCCGTGATGCAGCAGAGCCGTGATTAGCTAACGTGCCGTGACGCAGCAGAGCCGTGATTAGCTGGCATGGCGTGATGCAGCAGAGCCGTGATTAGCTGGTGTGCCGTGACGCAGCAGAGCCGTGATTAGCTGGCATGGCGTGATGCAGCCGAGCCGTGATTAGCTAACGTGCCGTGACGCAGCAGAGCCATGATTAGCTGGCATGGCGTGATGCAGCAGAGCCGTGATTAGCTAACGTGCCGTGACGCAGCAGAACTGTGATCAGCCGGTGTGCCGTGATGCAGCAGAGCTGTGATTAGCTAACGTGCAGTGATGCAGCAGAGCTGTGATTAGCTGGCATGGCGTGATGCAGCAGAGCCGTGATTAGCTAACGTGCCGTGATGCAGCAGAGCCGTGATTAGCTAACGTGCCGTGATGCAGCAGAGCCGTGATTAGCTAACGTGCCGTGATGCAGCAGAGCCGTGATTAGCTAACGTGCCGTGATGCAGCAGAGCCGTGATTAGCTAACGTGCCGTGATGCAGCAGAGCCGTGATTAGCTAACGTGCCGTGATGCAGCAGAGCCGTGATTAGCTAACGTGCCGTGATGCAGCAGAGCCGTGATTAGCTAACGTGCCGTGATGCAGCAGAGCCGTGATTAGCTAACGTGCCGTGATGCAGCAGAGCCGTGATTAGCTAACGTGCCGTGATGCAGCAGAGCCGTGATTAGCTAACGTGCCGTGATGCAGCAGAGCCGTGATTAGCTAACGTGCCGTGATGCAGCAGAGCCGTGATTAGCTAACGTGCCGTGATGCAGCAGAGCCGTGATTAGCTAACGTGCCGTGATGCAGCAGAGCCGTGATTAGCTAACGTGCCGTGATGCAGCAGAGCCGTGATTAGCTAACGTGCCGTGATGCAGCAGAGCCGTGATTAGCTAACGTGCCGTGATGCAGCAGAGCCGTGATTAGCTAACGTGCCGTGATGCAGCAGAGCTGTGATTAGTTGGCGTGGTGTGGCGTAGGTCATGTTACCTGTGCGTATGGCTGTTTAATGTTCTGAGATTCTGGTTTTCAGGGCTCTTTTGGTTTGGCCCACATGTGCTGCTGCAGTTGATGAATGACTTTACTGGACAGTGTTTGCTGCTGTGTGGTCGTGTAAAGAATTTAGTGTCTGATGCATTGGAACACTGAGCGCAGTGGCCACAGCAGTAAAACCAAACCCCCCTGCGTCGCGCTGAGTAGTACCGTTAGAAATAACGAGTACCCTGAGATTTCTACAAAAGCTGAGTGCTTTCTGTTGCCTACCTGAGTGAGATCGGCTTCTCTGATCAGACGCAAACACAGAAGCAGGCCAAGTACACCTCCTCTCTTTAGTCTCCTTCTATTGTCTCACCATTTTTACACAACCGCCATCGTTTTGGTTGCAGAGTACTTCATTTAAAATATAATATGTGTTGCTGTGATTGTAAAAACACAATAAACAGCATTCAAACTATACAGATGAACATTCTTCACTGACAAAGTGGCAGCTATAAGCAAACAGTTTACTCAACTGGCCACTCCTGAACATTCGCTAGCACAAACTCCTTCTAGCCCAACCATCTCAAGCCCTACTGCTTCATTTTCCTCTTTTTCCCCTCTCACTGAGAACTGTGTGTCCAAGCTTCTCACGTGCAGCCGCCCTACTACAAGCCCACTTGACCCCATTCCGACTAATCTGCTCCAAGCTATTGCTCCTACAGTAGCCGCCGCAGTCACACATGTGATCAACGCATCACTGATATCCGGTACATTTCCCACCTCTCTCAAGCATGCTCAGGTTAAACCGCTGCTAAAAACAACCCATCTCTTCCTCCAAATCATGTGGAGAACTACCGACCTATCTCTCTCCTCCCTTTTCTGTCCAGAATCATTGAAAGGGTGGCTTTCAAGCAGGTCACAGAATACCTCTCACAAAACTGTCTGCTTGACCCTTACCAATCTGGGTTCAAAAAGGGCCACTCCACTGAAACTGCTCTGTTAGCAGTGACAGAATCCTTAAACGAAGCTAGAGCGACAGGCAAATCCTCAGTGCTTATCCTGCTCGACTTATCGGCAGCATGTGACACTGTCAACCATGGCTTCCTTTTGTCCACACTCTCTAGCATGGGCATCACAGAGAAAGCACACGCCTGGTTTGAATCGTACCTCACAGGACGATCATTCAGTGTATCGTGGCTTGGATAATCCTCTACCATGCACCATCTTGCCACAGGAGTCCCCCAGGGCTCTGTACTAGGACCTCTTCCCTTTGCCATATACACCACCTCACTGGGTGAGATCATTCGATCACATGGCTTCTCCTACCACTGCTATGCAGACGACACCCAGCTCTATCTGTCATTTCCACCGGACGACCACACTGTCTCTGCACGAATATCAAACTGTCTCTCTAACATATCAAAATGGATGTAATCCCACCATCTCCAACTCAACCTCTCTAAAACTGAACTACTTGTCATCCCAGCAAAACCATCCATACAGCACAATATCTCAATCCAGAATGACTTCCTATCTCTGGCTCCTTCAAAGGCAGTTCGAAATCTGGGTGTTGTGATTGATGAACACCTGATCTTTAATGATCATGTTGCCTCTGTTGCTCGTTCATGCCGCTTTGCGCTGTATAACATACGAAAGATCAGACCATACCTAACACAACATGCCACCCAGCTCCTGGTGCAATCTACTGTCATCTCCCGCCTCGATTACTGCAATGCCCTTCTAACTGGTCTTCCAGGCTGGACTGTGAGACCTGTTCAAATGGTCCAGAACGCAGCGGCGCGTCTGGTCTTCAATCAGCCAAAAAGAGCACACGTCACCCCTCTGTTCACTGGCTACCACTAGCAGCACGCATAAAATTCAAATAGTTAACAGTAGCATACAAAGTCCGAGATGGTACGGCTCCCATCTACCTGAATCCTCTTGCAAAGGCTAACGTCTCGGACCGGCCGCTCCAGTCATCCCAGGATCGTCGGCTGGCAGTGCCTACACCACGCTCAGGACAATCCAGACTTTTCTCATGCATCGTTCCACAAATGTGGAATGACCTTCCAAGCACTACCAGAACAGCGGCTTCCTTTTAAATTTTCAAGAAACTCCTGAAGACCCTGCTCTTCAGAGAGCATCTTCTAAACTAGCGTCCTCCCTGCACCCGTCCCCCCTCTCTACTGTCCACTCCTAGTTCCCTCCTCTCCATGATTATTGTTGTTGTTATTGTTGTTGTTAGCCTCAAGGGCAACATGCCGATTATCACTTGTAAGTCGCTTTGGACAAAAGCGTCTGCTAGATACATAAACATTTTTGCTTCCTTTGCTAATCATTCCTGTAGAAACTCAGTCTAATGTTTAATGTCTGACATCATGGTGGCATGTGGGTTCAGTGGTGGCTCCAGAAACGTTTTTCTGCAGGTGCTATGAAGGAGCTAGTCTTTTTATTGAGGGTGCTATGAAGGAAGTGGTCATGCGTACCTATTGTTCTCTAAAACACCTTCAACACTAGCAGGTACACATGCGTGCACAACACCTCAACAACACCTGAAACAATCATTAATACACATGATAAACATATGAACAACCGCTGACTTTTCCATGAAATCATAAACACATGCAGCCACACAGAAACCCATCTATAGTGTTGCAAGGTTAGCTAACGTTAGCGTTAGCATTTTCAGCAGCTAAACCCTGGACTGCTGCGGCGGTTGAGGGTTGACTGTTCATCCAGATCCGTAGGTTTATGTGGGTCTGAGATCACTTCCAAACATTCATTCGTTTCCGACTGAACCCGTGGAAATGTGGGCAACAAAAACTGATCCATCTTACCGCTAGCTCTACCTTTCACTCGTTCACAGGTGGAAAATTAGGTCAAAGGTTAACATCAATTTCCTGTTTTGGTTAAAGTTTTTACTATCTATATGATAATTTACTGATTATGTTTGTTTTGTATGTTAAATATTATCACATCCACACGTTCATTTAAAATTAAATTGTAAAAAAAAATCTAAAATTTACTTGGGGGTGCAATTACTAATCCAGGGGTAGCTATAGCGCCCCCTAGCACCCCCGGCACCGCCACTGTGTGGGTTTAAGGTAAACGTTTGAGAACCACTAGTGTCAACTACAGGAACATATCTCTTTTAGTTTTAAATCACAGAATCAAGCAGCAATAAATAATAAATGAGCTAAAGGGCTTTCTCTGGCTTTTGTTTCTTTATTCAAACTCTAAAAAATAGGAAAAACATTGTTTGAAAGTGAATCTGCTGCAAAGAGCTGAAACTGTTTTTTTGTTCTTTTATACACAAGAACACAACATTCCTTTTAATTCAGTTCAGTTCAGTTTGTTCACACAGCACCAAATCACGGCAAGAGTCGTCTCAAGTTGGTCTCAACTCGTGCCTGCATGGAAGCTGCTGCTTCGGACCCGGGCTGCTGCGATTCCTCGCTACACGCTTTAGTTCATGCGGGACAGACACTGACTCTCCACTGCCGTCTCCTGCTTGTCTGTCGGTGTTTGTCTCTTCCCAGGGGACAGGAGCAGTGTGAGCAGTGCTGACAGCAGTCGCAGTGCCGGCAGCGGTCAGAGCTCCGAGAGCGGGCACAAACAGGATGGAAGCCACAGCCGACACAAGGTGATACCAGTGTGTTTCATCTTGTTTCGTTCATATCTGAATATATATGCTCAGTTCTTTATTCTACACCACCTGGCCACAGAGAAAGTCTCCACCTGGATGTACCTGAGCAGACAGGTAGGAGCCTCCCATTGGATAATTACTGTCAGGCCATTGTCCTTCAGCTGCAGCAACTTATTTAACCAACCGGTGCAATGAGCTGCTTCTCATTTCCTAAACAACCAAGCGGAAAGACACATCTGGTGGTGGTGGAAAAAATGTTAGTTTGTGTGAGAAAGGTCAGATCATCTGCATCAAGCAGAGGAAACATCTAAGGAGACGCACAGACTAAAACTGGGTTAACAACTGTCCAACGCTGTTTTAGAACTGGTCTGATGAGTCCAGATGGACCCTGTTCCAGAGTGATGGTGCATCAGGGTAAGAAGAGAGGCAGATGAAGTGATGCACCCATCATGCCTAGTGCCTACTGTACAAGCCTGTGGGGGCAGTGCTATGATCTGGGCTTGCTGCAGCTGGTCAGGTCTAGGTTCAGCAACAGGATGTGCTCCAAGAATGAGGTCAGCTGACTACCTGAATATCCTGAATGACCGGGTTACTCCATCTTCCCGGACGGCACGGCCATATTCCAAGATGGCAATGCCAGGATTCATCGGGCTCAGATAGTGAAAGAGGTTCAGGGTCCAGACCTTAATCCCATTGAGAATCTCTGGGATGTGCTGGAGAAGGCTTTGTGCGGCGGTCAGAATGTGTGACCTTTGTTTTGGTGGTGACTTTTTTTCAGTCAGGCAGTGTAGTAGAAAAGAGAGGACCTAAAAAAAAGTAAATGTTGTTTCTGTGTGTGCAGCTGGAGCCCTCTGCTGGTGAAACTGGAGAAAACATCATCAGAGACCAGAGCAAGCATGAAGGTGAGTTACGGTAGCGTGACCTGCCAGACTCCTCCTCTGGTTAATTCTGCACAGAGAAAGGGTCTGGGAACTCCCCTATTCAAATAGCTCCGCCCCCTGAGAATTCTAACCGAGCCAATCAGCGTTGAGCAGCGTGCATCACGCACCACAACGCCGAGTTTGTCATAAACATGGCGACTGAAGCGGAGTTCGCTGCGGCTCTTTCCTCTGGTCTACATGACTTGAATGCCTTTAAAACAACAAGTAGAAGTGCTAAAAGCCTTTCTTCTAAATAAAAAAATGATGTTTGTACCTGTTTTATAATTGGTTATGTTTGAGATGGCTAGTCCCGCCCCATGTGCCTCTCTGCCTGTGAGTTAGCAGACTCTTCCTCTGTGCAGACTTAAACTGAGGACGAGTCTGGCAGGCCAGGCTAGAGTCACAGACTCACCTCAGGTGTTGGTATCTCTGATGCATGAGCAGCATTTTCACCGGGATGTCAAGGACCTGTTCCACCAATATTTACGTATATTGCAGCCTGTTGGCTAAGAAATAATAATAAAAGTTGGGTAAATCTAGTCCTCCTCTGTCTTTGGTCTTCTGAAGCGTTTTTAAGCTAATTCGTGAAGGTTTATCCTGCCAAAGGAATTTAGTAATTGAGGAGTCCAGAGATTTAAACCAGTCAGCTGGTGGTTTGTTTGGGATCATCGAGAATAAGTAATTTATTCTGGGTAAGACCATCATTTTAAGTGTAGCAACCCTCCCCATGAGTGATATTGGTAAGGATTTCAATCTTGCAAGATCATCTTCCACTTTCTTTAAAAGTGGGATGTAGTTTAGTTTGGTTAGATCTGCTAACTTGGGAGAGATATCAATTCCCAGGTATGTGATATTCCCTGACTCGAATTGTGTATTAAGTAAATTGACAAAAGAGAAATTAATTGGTAGAACTGTGGATTTTAACCAGTTTATAGAGTAATCTGAAATGCTTGAAAAAGACTTTATCAGTTCTATTGAATGAGAGAGAGACAGTTGAGAATTCCGGAGTGTAACGTTATGAAGTTCATAATTTTCAGCTCCACACAGCTGCCCCTGTACACAGTAACACCCGTGTAGGAAACGCCAAGGTCGGGTGTTCCTCAGACTGTTTACATTCCAGGAGAAGAGCCAGAAGGAGAAGAAGAACGCTTTTCAATAATCAAAGTACTTAATTTGTGATTAAAGCTAGTCGAAACAGATGTTGATCAATAATAATCAAGTGAATGATCTGTGGAATAAAGATGTCATGATTTATGTGTTTAATGAAAACAGGACTACTGCACAGACAGACTGACCCTCATCTCCATAGAAACGCATGACACATTGTTCCAACCAATCAGAGCTTTCGGCTGCCGTAAGAGAATCTGGCTTGTTGAATTAAAGTGTCCAATCCCGTTCACTAAAACTTAAAACAACTCAGAGATATAAAAACAAGGCAACGCCATTTTATGTTCAGTTCCATTTTGACTTCAGTTCTGTTCAGTTGGAAGTCCTACGGGGGGGAGGCTGTGGACAGGTGTCTTTTATACAGATAATGAGTTCAAACAGGTGTCATTAATACAGGTAACGAGTGGAGGACAGAAAAGCTTCTTAAAGAAGACGTTACAGGTCTGTGAGAGCCAGAGATTTTCCTTGTTTGAAGTGACCAAATACTTATTTTCCACCCTGATTTACAAATAAATTCTTTAAAAATCCTGCCATGTGAACTCATGGATTTTTTTCACATTCTGTCTCTCACAGTTGAAGTGTACCTATGATGTAAATTACTGACCTCTGTCATCATTTTAAGTGGGAGAACTTGCACAATCGGTGGCTGACTAAATACTTTTTTGCCCCACTGAATGTTCCCGCCCTGTTGCAGCAGCTCCTGCTGAAATAAAGGTGTGGTCTTCCTGTGGTCTCCACACAACTCACACTCAGCCACGTAAACCTCTCTCAGGGTCTTTCTGGCTCACTTACCACTTTAAAACTACAACTTTGCATGAAAATGTATATTTTACCTGTGAGTAAAAACAGAACCGCAATTTATTTATTTAGATACATTTTCTGCAGAGCGTGGACAGCTGGGAAACCCCTTGGGTCCAACCAGTCATCAGCGTGCTGAGTTGTAAACACTAGCTAGCACCTTGGCTAACCTGCTGTTAGCTTTAGGGGACAAACATGATAAAACTGGTCTTTTGTTGTCAGGTTTACTCTCAGGGCTGCATTTGCAGCACGGTTTAGTCACATATCGGTTTCATCTTCCTCACGGATGTAGTGCAGGAAGCTTCTGCTGTGAAACTACAAATATTTTTAGATTGCCACGGTGGCTCGTGGACAGCTCGGTACTGGTGAGGGCGTATGGAGTTAGCCGACACCTGACACAGGCGGGCTACGTGTCCGGCAGGTATTTTTTCTGAGTACATGTAAGTTTGCTACGGTGGAGCAGAGGTTCAGGGCTCTCCCGTTGGCTCACCGGTTCAATCCCTGTTTTTAACGTTTGTGTTTCTTGAATACAGCTCAGACTTTCAACAGCTGTCATTAACAGAGCAAGTGAATAACCAATAATAACACCTGTGGCCAGCATTTGTCCAGCCACCCTCACATTTGTGGTTATTGCCTCCAACCCCCACTGAGGTGTGTGTGTGTGTGTGTGTGTGTGTGTGTGTGTGTGTGTGTGTGTGTGTGTGTGTGTGTGTGTGTGTGTGTGTGTGTTGTAGGTGGTTCTCATCAGCAGGTCAAAAGCTCACATCTGAAGGGTTTTTTCACACCTGAACACCTTCAGGAGGGGAAGGTAAGTTATTCCAGCTTGTGCAAAAGTCTTCAGCAGCCTGTTCTCTAGCCCACCTGGAGCCAGATTAGGTTAGAGTTAGGACTATAATCCCTAAAATCCTGTAAGGTCTTCTTTCTGTAAAGGTTTATGGTTCAGCTTCATCTCTTCTTGTTTTATTTTGTTATCAGTTTTAGTTTTCAGTCTCCACCAGCCCGTGTGTCAATCATCTCAGTACTACTACAGTCATCTCAGTACTACTACAATCATCTCAGTACTACTACAATCATCTCAGTACTACTACAGCCATCTCAGTACTACTACAGTCATCTCAGTACTACTACAGCCATCTCAGTACTACTACAGTCATCTCAGTACTACTACAGCCATCTCAGTACTACTACAGTCATCTCAGTACTACTACAGCCATCTCAGTACTACTACAGCCATCTCAGTACTACTACAGTCATCTCAGTACTACTACAGCCATCTCAGTACTACTACAGTCATCTCAGTACTACTACAGCCATCTCAGTACTACTACAGTCATCTCAGTACTACTACAGCCATCTCAGTACTACTACAGTCATCTCAGTACTACTACAGTCATCTCAGTACTACTACAGTCATCTCAGTACTACTACAGTCATCTCAGTACTACTACAATCATCTCAGTACTACTACAGCCATCTCAGTACTACTACAGTCATCTCAGTACTACTACAATAATCTCAGTACTACTACAATCATCTCAGTACTACTACAGCCATCTCAGTACTACTACAGCCATCTCAGTACTACTACATTCATCTCAGTACTACTACAGTCATCTCAGTACTACTACAGCCATCTCAGTACTACTACAGTCATCTCAGTACTACTACAGTAATCTCAGTACTACTACAGTCATCTCAGTACTACTACAGCCATCTCAGTACTACTACAGCCATCTCAGTACTACTACAATCATCTCAGTACTACTACAGCCATCTCAGTACTACTACAGTCATCTCAGTACTACTACAATAATCTCAGTACTACTACAGTCATCTCAGTACTACTACAATCATCTCAGTACTACTACAGCCATCTCAGTACTACTACAGCCATCTCAGTACTACTACAGTCATCTCAGTACTACTACAATAATCTCAGTACTACTACAATCATCTCAGTACTACTACAGCCATCTCAGTACTACTACAGCCATCTCAGTACTACTACAGCCATCTCAGTACTACTACAGTCATCTCAGTACTACTACAGTAATCTCAGTACTACTACAGTCATCTCAGTACTACTACAGTCATCTCAGTACTACTACAGCCATCTCAGTACTACTACAGCCATCTCAGTACTACTACAGTCATCTCAGTACTACTACAGCCATCTCAGTACTACTACAGTCATCTCAGTACTACTACAGTCATCTCAGTACTACTACAGTCATCTCAGTACTACTACAGCCATCTCAGTACTACTACAGTCATCTCAGTACTACTACAATAATCTCAGTACTCCTACAATCATCTCAGTACTACTACAGCCATCTCAGTACTACTACAGTCATCTCAGTACTACTACAGTCATCTCAGTACTACTACAGCCATCTCAGTACTACTACAGTCATCTCAGTACTACTACAGTCATCTCAGTACTACTACAGCCATCTCAGTACTACGACAGCCATCTCAGTACTACTACAGTCATCTCAGTACTACTACAGTCATCTCAGTACTACTACAGTCATCTCAGTACTACTACAGCCATCTCAGTACTACTACAGCCATCTCAGTACTACTACAATCATCTCAGTACTACTACAGCCATCTCAGTACTACTACAGTCATCTCAGTACTACTACAGTCATCACAGAACTACTAATGTCATCTCAGTACTACTACAGTCATCTCAGTACTACTACAGTCATCTCAGTACTACTACAGCCATCTCAGTACTACTACAGCCATCTCAGTACTACTACAGTCATCTCAGTACTACTACAGTCATCTCAGTACTACTACAGCCATCTCAGTACTACTACAGTCATCTCAGTACTACTATAGTCATCTCAGTACTACTACAATCATCTCAGTACTACTACAGTCATCTCAGTACTACTACAGCCATCTCAGTACTACTACAGCCATCTCAGTACTACTATAGTCATCTCAGTACTACTACAATCATCTCAGTACTACTACAGTCATCTCAGTACTACTACAGTCATCTCAGTACTACCACAGTCATCTCAGTACTACTACAGTCATCTCAGTACTACTACAGTCATCTCAGTACTACCACAGTCATCTCAATACTACTACAGTCATCTCAGTACTACTACAGTCATCTCAGTAATACTACAGTCATCTCAGTACTACTACAGTCGTCTCAGTACTACTACAGTAATCTCAGTACTACTACAGTCGTCTCAGTACTACTACAGTCGTCTCAGTACTACTACAGCCATCTCAGTACTACTACAATCATCTCAATACTACTACAGTCATCTCAGTACTACTACAGTCATCTCAGTACTACTACAGTCATCTCAGTACTACTACAGTCGTCTCAGTACTACTACAGTAATCTCAGTACTACTACAGTCATCTCAGTACTACTACAGTCGTCTCAGTACTACTACAGTCGTCTCAGTACTACTACAGCCATCTCAGTACTACTACAATCATCTCAGTACTACTACAGTCATCTCAGTACTATTACAGTCATCTCAGTACTACTACAGCCATCTCAGTACTACTACAGTCATCTCAGTACTACTACAGCCATCTCGGTACTACTACAGCCATCTCAGTACTACTACAGTCATCTCAGTACTACTACAATCATCTCGGTACTACTACAGTCATCTCATTACTACTACAGTCATCTCAGTACTACCACAGTCATCTCAGTACTACTACAGTCATCTCAGTACTACAGTCATCTCAGTACTACCACAGTCATCTCAGTACTACTACAGTCATCTCAGTACTACTACAGTCATCTCAGTACTACCAGTCATCTCAGTACTACCACAGTCATCTCAGTACTACTACAGTCATCTCAGTACTACTACAGCCGTCTCAGTACTACTACAGCCATCTCAGTACTACTACAATCATCTCAGTACTACTACAGTCGACTCAGTACTACTACAGCCATCTCATTACTACTACAGCAATCTCAGTACTACTACAGCCATCTCATTACTACTACAGTCATCTCATTACTACTACAGCCATCTCAGTACTACTACAGTTGTCTCAGTACTACTACAGCATTCTCAGTACTACTACAGTCATCTCAGTACTACTACAGTCATCTCAGTACTACTACAGTCGTCTCAGTACTACTACAGCCATCTCAGTACTACTACAGTCGTCTCAGTACTACTACAGTCGTCTCAGTACTACTACAGCCATCTCAGTACTACTACAATCATCTCAGTACTACTACAGCTATCTCAGTACTACTACAGTCGTCTCAGTACTACTACAGTCGTCTCAGTACTACTACAGCCGTCTCAGTACTACTACAATCATCTCAGGACTACTACAGCCATCTCAGTACTACTACAGCCATCTCATTACTACTACAGCAATCTCAGTACTACTACAGCCATCTCATTACTACTACAGTCATCTCATTACTACTACAGTCATCTCATTACTACTACAGCCATCTCAGTACTACTACAGCCATCTCATTACTACTACAGTCATCTCATTACTACTACAGTCATCTCATTACTACTACAGCCATCTCAGTACTACTACAGCCATCTCATTACTACTACAGTCATCTCATTACTACTACAGTCATCTCATTACTACTACAGCCATCTCAGTACTACTACAGCCATCTCAGTACTACTACAGCCATCTCATTAATACTACAGTCATCTCATTACTACTACAATCATCTCATTACTTCTACAGCCATCTCAGTACTACTACAGCCATCTCATTACTACTACAGTCATCTCATTACTACTACAGCCATCTCAGTACTACTACAGCCATCTCATTACTACTACAGTCATCTCATTACTACTACAGTCATCTCATTACTACTACAGTCATCTCATTACTAGTACAGTCATCTCATTACTACTACAGCCATCTCAGTACTACTACAGCCATCTCATTACTACTACAGTCATCTAAATACTACTACAGTCATCTCAATACTACTACAGTCATCTCATTACTACTACAGTCATCTCATTACTACTACAGCCATCTCAGTACTACTACAGTCATCTCAGTACTACTACAGCCATCTCAGTACTACTACAGTCATCTCAGTACTACTATAGTCATCTCAGTACTACTACAATCATCTCAGTACTACTACAGTCATCTCAGTACTACTACAGTCATCTCAGTACTACTACAGTCATCTCAGTACTACTACAGCCATCTCAGTACTACTACAGCCATCTCAGTACTACTATAGTCATCTCAGTACTACTACAATCATCTCAGTACTACTACAGTCATCTCAGTACTACTACAGTCATCTCAGTAGTACCACAGTCATCTCAGTACTACTACAGTCATCTCAGTACTACTACAGTCATCTCAGTACTACCACAGTCATCTCAATACTACTACAGTCATCTCAGTACTACTACAGTCATCTCAGTAATACTACAGTCATCTCAGTACTACTACAGTCGTCTCAGTACTACTACAGTAATCTCAGTACTACTACCGTCATCTCAGTACTACTACAGTCGTCTCAGTACTACTACAGTCGTCTCAGTACTACTACAGCCATCTCAGTACTACTACAATCATCTCAGTGCTACTACAGTCATCTCAGTACTACTACAGTCATCTAAGTACTACTACAGTCATCTCAGTACTACTACAGTCATCTCAGTACTACTACAGTCATCTCAGTACGACTACAGCCATCTCAGTACTACTACAGTCATCTCAGTACTACTACAATAATCTCAGTACTACTACAATCATCTCAGTACTACTACAGCCATCTCAGTACTACTACAGTAATCTCAGTACTACTACAGTCATCTCAGTACTACTACAGTCATCTCAGTACTACTACAGCCATCTCAGTACTACTACAGCCATCTCAGTACTACTACAGTCATCTCATTACTACTACAATCATCTCAGTACTACTACAGCCATCTCAGTACTACTACAGTCATCTTAGTACTACTACAGTCATCTCAGAACTACTAATGTCATCTCAGTACTACTACAGTCATCTCAGTACTACTACAGTCATCTCAGTACTACTACAGCCATCTCAGTACTACTACAGCCTTCTCAGTACTACTACTGTCGTCTCAGTACTACTACAGTCATCTCAGTACTACTACAGTCATCTCAGTACTACTACAGTCATCTCAGTACTACTACAGCCATCTCAGTACTACTACAGCCATCTCAGTACTACTATAGTCATCTCAGTACTACTACAATCATCTCAGTACTACTACAGTCATCTCAGTACTACTACAGTCATCTCAGTACTACTACAGTCATCTCAGTACTACTACAGCCATCTCAGTACTACTACAGCCATCTCAGTACTACTACAGCCATCTCAGTACTACTATAGTCATCTCAGTACTACTACAATCATCTCAGTACAACTACAGTCATCTCAGTACTACTACAGTCATCTCAGTACTACCACAGTCATCTCAGTACTACTACAGTCATCTCAGTACTACTACAGTCATCTCAGTACTACCACAGTCATCTCAATACTACTACAGTCATCTCAGTACTACTACAGTCATCTCAGTACTACTACAGTCGTCTCAGTACTACTACAGTTATCTCAGTACTACTACAGTCATCTCAGTACTACTACAGTCGTCTCAGTACTACTACAGTCGTCTCAGTACTACTACAGCCGTCTCAGTACTACTACAATCATCTCAGTGCTACTACAGTCATCTCAGTACTATTACAGTCATCTCAGTACTACTACAGCCATCTCAGTACTACTACAGTCATCTCAGTACTACTACAGTCATCTCAGTACTACTACAGCCATATCAGTACTACTACAGCCATCTCAGTACTACTACAGTCATCTCAGTACTACTACAATCATCTCGGTACTACTACAGTCATCTCATTACTACTACAGTCATCTCAGTACTACCACAGTCATCTCAGTACCACTACAGTCATCTCAGTACTACAGTCATCTCAGTACTACCACAGTCATCTCAGTACTACTACAGTCATCTCAGTACTACTACAGTCATCTCAGTACTACCACAGTCATCTCAGTACTACTACAGTCATCTCAGTACTACTACAGCCGTCTCAGTACTACTACAGCCATCTCAGTACTACTACAATCATCTCAGTACTACTACAGTCGACTCAGTACTACTACAGCCATCTCAGTTCTACTATAGTCATCTCATTACTACTACAGTCATCTCATTACTACTACAGTTGTCTCAGTACTACTACAGCATTCTCAGTACTACTACAGTCATCTCAGTACTACTACAGTCATCTCAGTACTACTACAGTCGTCTCAGTACTACTACAGCCATCTCAGTACTACTACAGTCGTCTCAGTACTACTACAGTCGTCTCAGTACTACTACAGCCATCTCAGTACTACTACAATCATCTCAGTACTACTACAGCCTTCTCAGTACTACTACAGTCGTCTCAGTACTACTACAGTCGTCTCAGTACTACTACAGCCATCTCAGTACTACTACAATCATCTCAGTACTACTACAGCCATCTCAGTACTACTACAGCCATCTCAGTACTACTACAGGCATCTCATTACTACTACAGTCATCTCATTACTACTACAGCCATCTCATTACTACTACAGCCATCTCAGTACTACTACAGCCATCTCATTACTACTACAGTCATCTCATTACTACTACAGTCATCTCATTACTACTACAGCCATCTCAGTACTACTACAGCCATCTCATTACTACTACAGTCATCTCATTACTACTACAGCCATCTCAGTACTACTACAGCCATATCATTACTACTACAGTCATCTCATTACTACTACAGCCATCTCAGTACTACTACAGCCATCTCATTACTACTACAGTCATCTCATTACTACTACAGTCATCTCATTACTACTACAGTCATCTCATTACTAGTACAGTCATCTCATTACTACTACAGCCATCTCAGTACTACTACAGCCATCTCATTACTACTACAGTCATCTAAATACTACTACAGTCTTCTCAATACTACTACAGTCATCTAATTACTACTACAGTCATCTCATTACTACTACAGCCATCTCAGTACTACTACAATCATCTCATTACTAGTACAGTCATCTCATTACTACTACAGCCATCTCGGTACTACTACAGCCATCTCATTACTACTACAGCCATCTCAATACTACTACAGTCATCTCAATACTACTACAGTCATATCATTACTACTACAGTCGTCTCAGTACTACTACAGCCATCTCAGTACTACTAAAATCATCTCAGTACTACTACAGCCATCTCAGTACTACTACAGCCATCTCAGTACTACTACAGCCATCTCATTACTACTACAGGCATCTCATTACTACTACAGTAATCTCATTACTACTACAGCCATCTCAGTACTACTACAGCCATCTCATTACTACTACAGTCATCTCATTACTACTACAGTCATCTCATTACTACTACAGTCATCTCAGCACTACTACAGTCATCTCAGTACTACTACATTCACCTCAGTACTACTACAATCATCTCATTACTACTACAGTCATCTCATTACTACTACAGTCATCTCATTACTACTACAGTCATCTCATTACTACTACAGCCATCTCAGTACTACTACAGCCATCTCATTACTACTACAGTCATCTCATTACTACTACAGCCATCTCAGTACTACTACAGCCATCTCATTACTACTACAGTCATCTCATTACTACTACAGCCATCTCATTACTACTACAGCCATCTCAGTACTACTACAGCCATCTCATTACTACTACAGTCATCTCATTACTACTACAGTCATCTCATTACTACTACAGTCATCTCATTACTAGTACAGTCATCTCATTACTACTACAGCCATCTCGGTACTACTACAGCCATCTCATTACTACTACAGCCATCTCAATACTACTACAGTCATCTCAATACTACTACAGTCATATCATTACTACTACAGTCATCTCATTACTACTACAGCCATCTCAGTACTTCTACAATCATCTCATTACTACTACAGTCATCTCAGTACTACTACAGTCATCTCAGTACTACTACATTCATCTCAGTACTACTACAATCATCTCAGTACTACTACAATCATCTCAGTACTACTACAGTCATCTCAGTACTACTACAATCATCTCAGTGCTACTACAGTCATCTCAGTACTACTACAATCATCTCAGTACTACTACAGTCATCTCATTACTACTACAGTCATCTCATTACTACTACAGCCATCTCAGTACTACTACAATCATCTCAGTACTACTACAGTCATCTCAGTACTACTACAATCATCTCATTAATACTACAGTCATCTCATTACTACTACAGTCATCTCAGTACTACTACATTCATCTCAGTACTACTACAATCATCTCAGTACTACTACAGTCATCTCAGTACTACTACAATCATCTCAGTACTACTACATTCATCTCAGTACTACTACAATCATCTCAGTACTACTACAATCATCTCAGTACTACTACAGTCATCTCATTACTACTACAGTCATCTCAGTACTACTACAATCATCTCATTACTACTACAGTCATCTCAGTACTACTACAGTCATCTCAGTACTACTACAATCATCTCAGTGCTACTATAGTCATCTCAGTACTACTACAGTCATCTCAGTACTACTACAGTCATCTCATTACGACTACAGTCATCTCAGTACTACTACAATTATATCATTACTACTACAGTCATCTCAGTACTACTAAAGTCATCTCAGTACTACTGCAATCATCTCAGTGCTACTACAGTCATCTCAGTACTACTACAGTCATCTCAGTACTACTACAATCATCTCAGTGCTACTACAGTCATCTCAGTACTACTACAGTCATCTCAGTACTACTACAGTCAACTCATTACTACTACAATCATCTCCGTACTACTACAGTCACCTCAGCACTACTACAGTCATCTCAGTACTACTACAGCCATCTCAGTACTACTACAGTCATCTCAGTACTACTACAATAATCTCAGTACTACTACAATAATCTCAGTACTACAACAGTCATCTCAGTACTACTAAAGTCATCTCAGTACTACTACAGCCATCTCAGTACTACTACAGTAATCTCAGTACTACTACAGTCATCTCAGTACTACTACAGCCATCTCAGTACTACTACAGCCATCTCAGTACTACTACGGTCATCTCAGTACTACTACAATAATCTCAGTACTACTACAATAATCTCAGTACTACAACAGTCATCTCAGTACTACTACAGACATCTCAGTACTACTACAGTCATCTCAGTACTACTACAGTCATCTCAGTACTACTACAGCCATCTCAGTACTACTACAGTCATCTTAGTACTACTACAATAATCTCAGTACTACTACAATAATCTCAGTACTACAACAGTCATCTCAGTACTACTACAGTCATCTCAGTACTACTACAGTCATCTCAGTACTACTCCAGCCATCTCAGTACTACTACAGTCATCTCAGTACTACTACAGTCATCTCAATACTACTACAGTCGTCTCAATACTACTACAGTCAACTCATTACTACTACAATCATCTCAGTTCTACTACAGTCATCTCAGCACTACTACAGTCATCTCATTACTACTACAGTCATCTCAGTACTACTACAGCCATCTCAGTACTACTACAGTCATCTTAGTACTACTACAATAATCTCAGTACTACTACAATAATCTCAGTACTACAACAGTCATCTCATTACTACTACAGTCATCTCATTACTACTACAGCCATCTCAGTACTACTACAGCCATCTCATTACTACTACAGTCATCTCATTACTACTACAGCCATCTCAGTACTACTACAGCCATCTCATTACTACTACAGTCATCTCATTACTACTACAGCCATCTCATTACTACTACAGCCATCTCAGTACTACTACAGCCATCTCATTACTACTACAGTCATCTCATTACTACTACAGTCATCTCATTACTACTACAGTCATCTCATTACTAGTACAGTCATCTCATTACTACTACAGCCATCTCGGTACTACTACAGCCATCTCATTACTACTACAGCCATCTCAATACTACTACAGTCATCTCAATACTACTACAGTCATATCATTACTACTACAGTCATCTCATTACTACTACAGCCATCTCAGTACTTCTACAATCATCTCATTACTACTACAGTCATCTCAGTACTACTACAGTCATCTCAGTACTACTACATTCATCTCAGTACTACTACAATCATCTCAGTACTACTACAATCATCTCAGTACTACTACAGTCATCTCAGTACTACTACAATCATCTCAGTGCTACTACAGTCATCTCAGTACTACTACAATCATCTCAGTACTACTACAGTCATCTCATTACTACTACAGTCATCTCATTACTACTACAGCCATCTCAGTACTACTACAATCATCTCAGTACTACTACAGTCATCTCAGTACTACTACAATCATCTCATTAATACTACAGTCATCTCATTACTACTACAGTCATCTCAGTACTACTACATTCATCTCAGTACTACTACAATCATCTCAGTACTACTACAGTCATCTCAGTACTACTACAATCATCTCAGTACTACTACATTCATCTCAGTACTACTACAATCATCTCAGTACTACTACAATCATCTCAGTACTACTACAGTCATCTCATTACTACTACAGTCATCTCAGTACTACTACAATCATCTCATTACTACTACAGTCATCTCAGTACTACTACAGTCATCTCAGTACTACTACAATCATCTCAGTGCTACTACAGTCATCTCAGTACTACTACAGTCATCTCAGTACTACTACAGTCATCTCATTACGACTACAGTCATCTCAGTACTACTACAATTATATCATTACTACTACAGTCATCTCAGTACTACTAAAGTCATCTCAGTACTACTGCAATCATCTCAGTGCTACTACAGTCATCTCAGTACTACTACAGTCATCTCAGTACTACTACAATCATCTCAGTGCTACTACAGTCATCTCAGTACTACTACAGTCATCTCAGTACTACTACAGTCAACTCATTACTACTACAATCATCTCCGTACTACTACAGTCACCTCAGCACTACTACAGTCATCTCAGTACTACTACAGCCATCTCAGTACTACTACAGTCATCTCAGTACTACTACAATAATCTCAGTACTACTACAATAATCTCAGTACTACAACAGTCATCTCAGTACTACTAAAGTCATCTCAGTACTACTACAGCCATCTCAGTACTACTACAGTAATCTCAGTACTACTACAGTCATCTCAGTACTACTACAGCCATCTCAGTACTACTACAGCCATCTCAGTACTACTACGGTCATCTCAGTACTACTACAATAATCTCAGTACTACTACAATAATCTCAGTACTACAACAGTCATCTCAGTACTACTACAGTCATCTCAGTACTACTACAGTCATCTCAGTACTACTACAGCCATCTCAGTACTACTACAGTCATCTCAGTACTACTACAGTCATCTCAGTACTACTACAGCCATCTCAGTACTACTACAGTCATCTTAGTACTACTACAATAATCTCAGTACTACTACAATAATCTCAGTACTACAACAGTCATCTCAGTACTACTACAGTCATCTCAGTACTACTACAGTCATCTCAGTACTACTCCAGCCATCTCAGTACTACTACAGTCATCTCAGTACTACTACAGTCATCTCAATACTACTACAGTCGTCTCAATACTACTACAGTCAACTCATTACTACTACAATCATCTCAGTTCTACTACAGTCATCTCAGCACTACTACAGTCATCTCAGTAATACTACAGTCATCTCAGTACTACTACAATCATCTCGGTAGTACTACAGTCATCTCAGTACTACTACAGTCATCTCAATACTACTACAGTCTTCTCAGTGCTACTACAGTCATCTCAGTGCTACTACAGTCATCTCAGTGCTACTACATTCATCTCAGTACTACTACAGTCGTCTCAGTACTACTACAGTCGTCTCAGTACTACTACATTCATCTCAGTACTACCACAGTCCTCTCAGTACTACCACATTCACCTCAGTGCTACTACATTCATCTCAGTACTACTACAGTCGTCTCAGTACTACTACAGTCGTCTCAGTACTACTACAGTCGTCTCAGTACAACTACAGTCGTCTCAGTACTACTACATTCATCTCAGTACTACCACAGTCATCTCAGTACTACCATATTCATCTCAGTGCTACTACATTCATCTCAGTACTACTACATTCATCTCAGTACTACTACAGTCATCTCAGTACTACTACAGTCGTCTCAGTACTACTACATTCATCTCAGTACTACCACAGTCATCTCAGTACTACCACAGTCATCTCAGTGCTACTACAGTCATCTCAGTGCTACTACATTCATCTCAGTACTACTACAGTCGTCTCAGTACTACTACAGTCGTCTCAGTACTACTACATTCATCTCAGTACTACCACAGTCATCTCAGTACTACCACATTCATCTCAGTGCTACTACATTCTTTTCAGTACTACTACAGCCATCTCAGTACTACCACAGTCATCTCAGTACTACTACAGCCATCTCAGTACTACTACAGCCATCTCAGTACTACTACAGTCATCTCAGTACTACTACAATAATCTCAGTACTACTACAATCATCTCAGTACTACTACAGCCATCTCAGTACTACTACAGTCATCTCAGTACTACTACAGCCATCTCAGTACTACTAAAGTCATCTCAGTACTACTACAGTCATCTCAGTACTACTACAGTCATCTCAGTACTACTACAGCCATCTCAGTACTACTACAGTCATCTCAGTACTACCACAGTCATCTCAATACTACTACAGTCATCTCAGTACTACTACAGTCATCTCAGTACTACTACAGTCATCTCAGTACTACTACAGTCGTCTCAGTACTACTACAGTAATCTCAGTACTACTACAGTCATCTCAGTACTACTACAGTCGTCTCAGTACTACTACAATCGTCTCAGTACTACTACAGCCATCTCAGTACTACTACAATATTCTCAGTGCTACTACAGTCATCTCAGTACTATTACAGTCATCTCAGTACTACTACAGCCATCTCAGTACTACTACAGTCATCTGAGTACTACTACAGCCATCTCAGTACTACTACAGTCATCTCAGTACTACTACAGTCATCTCAGTACTACTACAGTCATCTCAGTACTACTACAGCCATCTCAGTACTACTACAGTCATCTCAGTACTACTACAATAATCTCAGTACTACTACAATAATCTCAGTACTACAACAGTCATCTCAGTTCTACTACAGCCATCTCAGTACTACTACAGCCATCTCAGTACTACTACAGTCATCTCAGTACTACTACAGTCATCTCAGTACTACTACAGCCATCTCAGTACTACTACAGCCATCTCAGTACTACTACAGTCATCTCAGTACTACTACAATAATCTCAGTACTACTACAATAATCTCAGTACTACAACAGTCATCTCAGTACTACTACAGTCATCTCAGTACTACTACAGTCATCTCAGTACTACTACAGCCATCTCAGTACTACTACAGTCATCTCAGTACTACTACAGTCATCTCAGTACTACTACAGCCATCTCAGTACTACTACAGTCATCTCAGTACTACTACAATAATCTCAGTACTACTACAATAATCTCAGTACTACAACAGTCATCTCAGTACTACTACAGTCATCTCAGTACTACTACAGTCATCTCAGTACTACTACAGCCATCTCAGTACTACTACAGTCATCTCAGTACTACTACAGCCATCTCAGTACTACTACAGTCATCTCAGTACTACTACAATAATCTCAGTACTACTACAATAATCTCAGTACTACAACAGTCATCTCAGTACTACTACAGTCATCTCAGTACTACTACAGTCATCTCAGTACTACTACAGCCATCTCAGTACTACTACAGTCATCTCAGTACTACTACAGTCATCTCAGTACTACTACAGTCATCTCAGTACTACTACAGCCATCCCAGTACTACTACAGTCATCTCAGTACTACTACAATAATTTCAGTACTACAACAGTCATCTCAGTACTACTACAGTCATCTCAGTACTACTACAGTCATCTCAGTACTACTACAGCCATCTCAGTACTACTACAGTCATCTCAGTACTACTACAGTGATCTCAATACTACTACAGTCGTCTCAATACTACTACAGTCAACTCATTACTACTACAATCATCTCAGTACTACTACAGTCATCTCAGCACTACTACAGTCATCTCAGTAATACTACAGTCATCTCAGTACTACTACAATCATCTCGGTAGTACTACAGTCATCTCAGTACTACTACAGTCATCTCAATACTACTACAGTCTTCTCAGTGCTACTACAGTCATCTCAGTGCTACTACAGTCATCTCAGTGCTACTACATTCATCTCAGTACTACTACAGTCGTCTCAGTACTACTACAGTCGTCTCAGTACTACTACATTCATCTCAGTACTACCACAGTCCTCTCAGTACTACCACATTCACCTCAGTGCTACTACATTCATCTCAGTACTACTACAGTCGTCTCAGTACTACTACAGTCGTCTCAGTACTACTACAGTCGTCTCAGTACAACTACAGTCGTCTCAGTACTACTACATTCATCTCAGTACTACCACAGTCATCTCAGTACTACCATATTCATCTCAGTGCTACTACATTCATCTCAGTACTACTACAGTCATCTCAGTACTACTACAGTCGTCTCAGTACTACTACATTCATCTCAGTACTACCACAGTCATCTCAGTACTACCACAGTCATCTCAGTGCTACTACAGTCATCTCAGTGCTACTACATTCATCTCAGTACTACTACAGTCGTCTCAGTACTACTACAGTCGTCTCAGTACTACTACATTCGTCTCAGTACTACCACAGTCATCTCAGTACTACCACATTCATCTCAGTGCTACTACATTCTTTTCAGTACTACTACAGCCATCTCAGTACTACCACAGTCATCTCAGTACTACTACAGCCATCTCAGTACTACTACAGTCATCTCAGTACTACTACAGTCATCTCAGTACTACTACAGTCTTCTCAGTACTACTATAGCCATCTCAGTACTACTACAGCCATCTCAGTACTACTACAGTCATCTCAGTACTACTACAGTCATCTCAGTACTACCTCAGTCATCTCAGTACTACTACAGCCATCTCAGTACTACTACAGCCATCTCAGTACTACTACAGTCATCTCAGTTCTACTACAGCCATCTCAGTACTACTACAGCCATCTCAGTACTACTACAGTCATCTCAGTACTACTACAGTCATCTCAGTACTACTACACTCATCTCAGTACTACTACAGCCATCTCAGTGCTACTACAGGCATCTCAGTGCTACTACAGTCATCTCAGTGCTACTACATTCATCTCAGTACTACTACAGTCGTCTCAGTACTACTACATTCATCTCAGTACTACCACAGTCATCTCAGTACTATCACATTCATCTCAGTGCTACTACATTCATCTCAGTACTACTACAGTCGTCTCAGTACTACTACAGTAGTCTCAGTACAACTACAGTCGTCTCAGTACTACTACATCCATCTCAGTACTACTACAGCCATCTCAGTACTACTACAGTCATCTCAGTACTACTACAGTCATCTCAGTTCTACTCCAGCCAACTCAGTACTACTACAGCCATCTCAGTACTACTCAGTACTACTACTGTCATCTCAGTACTACTACAGTCATCTCAGTACTACTACAGCCATCTCAGTACTACTACAGCCATCTCAGTACTACTACAGTCATCTCAGTACTACTACAATAATCTCAGTACTACTACAATAATCTCAGTACTACTACAGCCATCTCAGTACTACTACAGTCATCTCAGTACTACTACAATAATCTCAGTACTACTACAATAATCTCAGTACTACAACAGTCATCTCAGTACTACTACAGTCATCTCAGTACTACTACAGTCATCTCAGTACTACTACAGCCATCTCAGTACTACTACAGTCATCTCAGTACTACTACAGCCATCTCAGTACTACTACAGCCATCTCAGTACTACTACAGTCATCTCAGTACTGCTACAATAATCTCAGTACTACTACAATCATCTCAGTACTACTACAGCCATCTCAGTACTACTACAGTCATCTCAGTACTACTACAGCCATCTCAGTACTACTAAAGTCATCTCAGTACTGCTACAGTCATCTAAGTACTACTACAGTCATCTCAGTACTACTACAGCCATCTCAGTACTACTACAGTCATCTCAGTACTACCACAGTCATCTCAATACTACTACAGTCATCTCAGTACTACTACAGTCATCTCAGTACTACTACAGTCATCTCAGTACTACTACAGTCGTCTCAGTACTACTACAGTAATCTCAGTACTACTACAGTCATCTCAGTACTACTACAGTCGTCTCAGTACTACTACAATCGTCTCAGTACTACTACAGCCATCTCAGTACTACTACAATATTCTCAGTGCTACTACAGTCATCTCAGTACTATTACAGTCATCTCAGTACTACTACAGCCATCTCAGTACTACTACAGTCATCTGAGTACTACTACAGCCATCTCAGTACTACTACAGTCATCTCAGTACTACTACAGTCATCTCAGTACTACTACAGTCATCTCAGTACTACTACAGCCATCTCAGTACTACTACAGTCATCTCAGTACTACTACAATAATCTCAGTACTACAACAGTCATCTCAGTACTGCTAAAGTCATCTCAGTACTACTACAGTCATCTCAGTACTACTACAGCCATCTCAGTACTACTACAGTCATCTCAGTACTACTACTGTCATCTCAGTACTACTACAGCCATCTCAGTACTACTACAGCCATCTCAGTACTACTACAGTCATCTCAGTACTACTACAATAATCTCAGTACTACTACAATCATCTCAGTACTACTACAGCCATCTCAGTACTACTACAGTCATCTCAGTACTACTACAGCCATCTCAGTACTACTACAGTCATCTCAGTACTACTACAGTCATCTCAGTACTACTACAGCCATCTCAGTACTACTACAGTCATCTCAGTACTACTACAGTCATCTCAGTACTACTACAGTCATCTCAGTACTACTACAGTCGTCTCAGTACTACTACAGTAATCTCAGTACTACTACAGTCATCTCAGTACTACTACAGTCGTCTCAGTACTACTACAGTCGTCTCAGTACTACTACAGCCATCTCAGTACTACTACAATCATCTCAGTGCTACTACAGTCATCTCAGTACTATTACAGTCATCTCAGTACTACTACAGCCATCTCAGTACTACTACAGTCATCTCAGTACTACTACAGCCATCTCAGTACTACTACAGCCATCTCAGTACTACTACAGTTATCTCAGTACTACTACAATCATCTCGGTACTACTACAGTCATCTCATTACTACTACAGTCATCTCAGTACTACCACAGTCATCTCAGTACTACTACAGTCATCTCAGTACTACAGTCATCTCAGTACTACCACAGTCATCTCAGTACTACTACAGTCATCTCAGTACTACTACAGTCATCTCAGTACTACCACATTCATCTCAGTACTACTACAGTCATCTCAGTACTACTACAGTCATCTCAGTACTACTACAGCCGTCTCAGTACTACTACAGCCATCTCAGTACTACTACAATCATCTCAGTACTACTACAGTCGACTCAGTACTACTACAGCCATCTCAGTTCTACTACAGTCATCTCATTACTACTACAGTCATCTCATTACTACTACAGTTGTCTCAGTACTACTACAGCATTCTCAGTACTACTACAGTCATCTCAGTACTACTACAGTCATCTCAGTACTACTACAGTCGTCTCAGTACTACTACAGCCATCTCAGTACTACTACAGTCGTCTCAGTACTACTACAGTCGTCTCAGTACTACTACAGCCATCTCAGTACTACTACAATCATCTCAGTACTACTACAGCCATCTCAGTACTACTACAGTCGTCTCAGTACTACTACAGTCGTCTCAGTACTACTACAGCCATCTCAGTACTACTAAAATCATCTCAGTACTACTACAGCCATCTCAGTACTTCTACAGCCATCTCATTACTACTACAGCAATCTCAGTACTACTACAGCCATCTCATTACTACTACAGTCATCTCATTACTACTACAGTCATCTCATTACTACTACAGTCATCTCATTACCCTTACAGCCATCTCAGTACTACTACAGCCATCTCATTACTACTACAGTCATCTCATTACTACTACAGTCATCTCATTACTACTGCAGCCATCTCAGTACTACTACAGCCATCTCATTACTACTACAGTCATCTCATTACTACTACAGCCATCTCAGTACTACTACAGCCATCTCATTACTACTAGAGTCATCTCATTACTACTACAGCCATCTCAGTACTACTACAGCCATCTCATTACTACTACAGTCATCTCATTACTACTACAGTCATCTCATTACTACTACAATCATCTCATTACTAGTACAGTCATCTCATTACTACTACAGCCATCTCAGTACTACTACAGCCATCTCATTACTACTACAGTCATCTAAATACTACTACAGTCATCTCAATACTACTACAGTCATCTCATTACTACTACAGTCATCTCATTACTACTACAGCCATCTCAGTACTACTACAATCATCTCAGTACTACTACAGTCATCTCAGTACTACTACAGTCATCTCAGTACTACTACATTCATCTCAGTACTACTACAGTCATCTCAGTACTACTACAGTCATCTCATTACTACTACAGTCATCTCATTACTACTACAGCCATCTCAGTACTACTACAGTCGTCTCAGTACTACTACATTAATCTCAGTACTACTACAGTAATCTCAGTACTACTACAGTCGTCTCAGTACTACTACAGTCGTCTCAGTACTACTACAGCCATCTCAGTACTACTACAATCACCTCAGTGCTACTACAGTCATCTCATTACTATTACAGTCATCTCAGTACTACTACAGCCATCCCAGTACTACTACAGTCATCTCAGTACTACTACAGTCATCTCAGTACAACCACAGCCATCTCAGTACTACTACAGCCATCTCAGTACTACTACAGTCATCTCAGTACTACTACAATCATCTCGGTACTACTACAGTCATCTCATTACTACTACAGTCATCTCAGTACTACCACAGTCATCTCAGTACTACTACAGTCATCTCAGTACTACAGTCATCTCAGTACTACCACAGTCATCTCAGTACTACTACAATCATCTCAGTACTACTACGGTCATCTCAGTACTACCACAGTCATCTCAGTACTACCACAGTCATCTCAGTACTAATACAGTCATCTCAGTACTACTACAGCCGTCTCAGTACTACTACAGCCATCTCAGTACTACTACAATCATCTCAGTACTACTACAGTCGACTCAGTACTACTACAGCCATCTCAGTTCTTCTACAGTCATCTCATTACTACTACAGTCATCTCATTACTACTACAGTTGTCTCAGTACTACTACAGCATTCTCAGTACTACTACAGTCATCTCAGTACTACTACAATCATCTAAGTACTACTACAGTCTTCTCAGTACTACTACAGCCATCTCAGTACTACTACAGTCGTCTCAGTACTACTAAAGTCGTCTCAGTACTACTACAGCCATCTCAGTACTACTACAATCATCTCAGTACTACTACAGCCATCTCAGTACTACTACAGTCGTCTCAGTACTACTACAGTCGTCTCAGTACTACTACAGCCATCTCAGTACTACTACAATCATCTCAGTACTACTACAGCCATCTCAGTACTACTACAGCCATCTCATTACTACTACAGCAATCTCAGTACTACTACAGCCATCTCATTACTACTACAGTCATCTCATTACTACTACAGTCATCTCATTACTACTACAGCCATCTCAGTACTACTACAGTCATCTCATTACTACTACAGCCATCTCAGTACTACTACAGCCATCTCATTACTACTACAGTCATCTAAATACTACTACAGTCATCTCAATACTACTACAGTCATCTCATTACTACTACAGTCATCTCATTACTACTACAGCCATCTCAGTACTACTACAATCATCTCAGTACTACTACAGTCATCTCAGTGCTACTACAGTCATCTCAGTACTACTACATTCATCTCAGTACTACTACAATCATCTCAGTACTACTACAGTCATCTCATTACTACTACAGTCATCTCATTACTACTACAGTCATCTCATTACTACTACAGCCATCTCAGTACTACTACAGCCATCTCATTACTACTACAGTCATCTCATTACTACTACAGCCATCTCAGTACTACTACAGCCATCTCATTACTACTACAGTCATCTCATTACTACTACAGCCAGCTCATTACTACTACAGCCATCTCAGTACTACTACAGCCATCTCATTACTACTACAGTCATCTCATTACTACTACAGTCATCTCATTACTACTACAGTCATCTCATTACTAGTACAGTCATCTCATTACTACTACAGCCATCTCGGTACTACTACAGCCATCTCATTACTACTACAGCCATCTCAATACTACTACAGTCATCTCAATACTACTACAGTCATATCATTAATACTACAGTCATCTCATTACTACTACAGCCATCTCAGTACTACTACAATCATCTCATTACTACTACAGTCATCTCAGTACTACTACAGTGATCTCAGTACTACTACATTCATCTCAGTACTACTACAGTCATCTCAGTACTACTACAATCATCTCAGTACTACTACAGTCATCTCAGTACTACTACAATCATCTCAGTGCTACTACAGTCATCTCAGTACTACTACAATCATCTCAGTACTACTACAGTCATCTCATTACTACTACAGTCATCTCATTACTACTACAGCCATCTCAGTACTACTACAATCATCTCAGTACTACTACAGTCATCTCAGTACTACTACGATCATCTCATTACTACTACAGTCATCTCATTACTACTACAGTCATCTCAGTACTACTACATTCATCTCAGTACTACTACAATCATCTCATTACTACTACAGTCATGTCAGTACTACTACAGTCATCTCAGTACTACTACAATCATCTCAGTGCTACTACAGTCATCTCAGTACTACTACAGTCATCTCAGTACTACTACAGTCATCTCATTACTACTACAGTCATCTCACTACTACTACAATGATATCATTACTACTACAGTCATATCAGTACTACTAAAGTCATCTCAGTACTACTACAATCATCTCAGTGCTACTACTTTCATCTCAGTACTACTACAGTCATCTCAGTACTACTACAATCATCTCAGTGCTACTACAGTCATCTCAGTACTACTACAGTCAACTCATTACTACTACAATCATCTCCGTACTACTACAGTCACCTCAGCACTACTACAGTCATCTCAGTACTACTACAGTCATCTCAGTACTACTACAATAATCTCGGTAGTACTACAGTCATCTCAGTACTACTACAGTCATCTCAATACTACTACAGTCATCTCAGTGCTATTATAGTCATCTCAGTGCTACTACAGTCATCTCAGTGCTACTACATTCATCTCAGTACTACTACAGTCGTCTCAGTACTACTACATTCATCTCAGTACTATCACAGTCTTCTCAGTACTACCACATTCATCTCAGTGCTACTACATTCATCTCAATACTACTACAGTCGTCTCAGTACTACTACAGTCGTCTCAGTACTACTACAGTCGTCTCAGTACTACTACAGTCGTCTCAGTACTAGTACAATCATCTCAGTGCTACTACAGTCATCTCAGTACTACTACAGTCATCTCAGTACTACTACAGTCATCTCAATACTACTACAGTCGTCTCAATACTACTACAGTCAACTCATTACTACTACAATCATCTCAGTACTACTACAGTCATCTCAACACTACTACAGTCATCTCAGTAATACTACAGTCATCTCAGTACTACTACAATCATCTCGGTAGTACTACAGTCATCTCAGTACTACTACAGTCATCTCAATACTACCACATTCATCTCAGTGCTACTACATTCATCTCAATACTACTACAGTCGTCTCAGTACTACTACAGTCGTCTCAGTACTACTACAGTCGTCTCAGTACTACTACAGTCTTCTCAGTGCTACTACAGTCATCTCAGTGCTACTACAGTCATCTCAGTGCTACTACATTCATCTCAGTACTACTACAGTCGTCTCAGTACTACTACAGTCGTCTCAGTACTACTACATTCATCTCAGTACTACCACAGTCATCTCAGTACTACCACATTCACCTCAGTGCTACTACATTCATCTCAGTACTACTACAGTCGTCTCAGTACTACTACAGTCTTCTCAGTACAACTACAGTCGTCTCAGTACTACTACATTCATCTCAGTACTACCACAGTCATCTCAGTACTACCATATTCATCTCAGTGCTACTACATTCATCTCAGTACTACTACAGTCATCTCAGTACTACTACAGTCGTCTCAGTACTACTACATTCATCTCAGTACTACCACAGTCATCTCAGTACTACTACAGTAGTCTCAGTACAACTACAGTCGTCTCAGTACTACTACATCCATCTCAATACTACTACAGCCATCTCAGTACTACTACAGTCATCTCAGTACTACTACAGTCATCTCAGTTCTACTACAGCCATCTCAGTACTACTACAGCCATCTCAGTACTACTACAGTCATCTCAGTACTACTACAGTCATCTCAGTACTACTACAGCCATCTCAGTACTACTACAGCCATCTCAGTACTACTACAGTCATCTCAGTACTACTACAATAATCTCAGTACTACTACAATAATCTCAGTACTACAACAGTCATCTCAGTACTACTACAGTCATCTCAGTACTACTACAGTCATCTCAGTACTACTACAGTCATCTCAGTACTACTACAGCCATCTCAGTACTACTACAGTCATCTCAGTACTACTACAGTCATCTCAGTACTACAACAGCCATCTCAGTACTACTACAGTCATCTCAGTACTACTACAATAATCTCAGTACTACTACAATAATCTCAGTACTACAACAGTCATCTCAGTACTACTACAGTCATCTCAGTACTACTACAGCCATCTCAGTACTACTACAGTCATCTCAGTACTACTACAGTAATCTCAGTACTACTACAGCCATCTCAGTACTACTACAGCCATCTCAGTACTACTACAGTCATCTCAGTACTGCTACAATAATCTCAGTACTACTACAATCATCTCAGTACTACTACAGCCATCTCAGTACTACTACAGTCATCTCAGTACTACTACAGCCATCTCAGTACTACTAAAGTCATCTCAGTACTACTACAGTCATCTCAGTACTACTACAGTTAACTCAGTACTACTACAGCCATCTCAGTACTACTACAGTCATCTCAGTACTACCACAGTCATCTCAATACTACTACAGTCATCTCAGTACTACTACAGTCATCTCAGTACTACTACAGTCATCTCAGTACTACTACAGTCGTCTCAGTACTACTACAGTAATCTCAGTACTACTACAGTCATCTCAGTACTACTACAGTCGTCTCAGTACTACTACAATCGTCTCAGTACTACTACAGCCATCTCAGTACTACTACAATATTCTCAGTGCTACTACAGTCATCTCAGTACTATTACAGTCATCTCAGTACTACTACAGCCATCTTAGTACTACTACAGTCATCTGAGTACTACTACAGCCATCTCAGTACTACTACAGTCATCTCAGTACTACTACAGTCATCTCAGTACTACTACAGTCATCTCAGTACTACTACAGCCATCTCAGTACTACTACAGTCATCTCAGTACTACTACAATAATCTCAGTACTACTACAATAATCTCAGTACTACAACAGTCATCTCAGTACTACTAAAGTCATCTCAGTACTACTACAGTCATCTCAGTACTACTACAGCCATCTCAGTACTACTACAGTCATCTCAGTACTACTACTGTCATCTCAGTACTACTACAGCCATCTCAGTACTACTACAGCCATCTCAGTACTACTACAGTCATCTCAGTACTACTACAATAATCTCAGTACTACTACAATCATCTCAGTACTACTACAGCCATCTCAGTACTACTACAGTGATCTCAGTACTACTACAGCCATCTCAGTACTACTACAGTCATCTCAGTACTACTACAGTCATCTCAGTACTACTACAGTCATCTCAGTACTACTACAGCCATCTCAGTACTACTACAGTCATCTCAGTACTACTACAGTCATCTCAGTACTACTACAGTCGTCTCAGTACTACTACAGTAATCTCAGTACTACTACAGTCATCTCAGTACTACTACAGTCGTCTCAGTACTACTACAGTCGTCTCAGTACTACTACAGCCATCTCAGTACTACTACAATCATCTCAGTGCTACTACAGTCATCTCAGTACTATTACAGTCATCTCAGTACTACTACAGCCATCTCAGTACTACTACAGTCATCTCAGTACTACTACAGTCATCTCAGTACTACTACAGCCATCTCAGTACTACTACAGCCATCTCAGTACTACTACAGTCATCTCAGTACTACTACAATCATCTCAGTACTACTACAGCCATCTCAGTACTACTACAGTCGTCTCAGTACTACTACAGTCGTCTCAGTACTACTACAGCCATCTCAGTACTACTACAATCATCTCAGTACTACTACAGCCATCTCAGTACTACTACAGCCATCTCATTACTACTACAGCAATCTCAGTACTACTACAGCCATCTCATTACTACTACAGTCATCTCATTACTACTACAGTCATCTCATTACTACTACAGCCATCTCAGTACTACTACAGTCATCTCATTACTACTACAGCCATCTCAGTACTACTACAGCCATCTCATTACTACTACAGTCATCTAAATACTACTACAGTCATCTCAATACTACTACAGTCATCTCATTACTACTACAGTCATCTCATTACTACTACAGCCATCTCAGTACTACTACAATCATCTCAGTACTACTACAGTCATCTCAGTGCTACTACAGTCATCTCAGTACTACTACATTCATCTCAGTACTACTACAATCATCTCAGTACTACTACAGTCATCTCATTACTACTAGTCATCTCATTACTACTACAGTCATCTCATTACTACTACAGCCATCTCAGTACTACTACAGCCATCTCATTACTACTACAGTCATCTCATTACTACTACAGCCATCTCAGTACTACTACAGCCATCTCATTACTACTACAGTCATCTCATTACTACTACAGCCAGCTCATTACTACTACAGCCATCTCAGTACTACTACAGCCATCTCATTACTACTACAGTCATCTCATTACTACTACAGTCATCTCATTACTAGTACAGTCATCTCATTACTACTACAGCCATCTCGGTACTACTACAGCCATCTCATTACTACTACAGCCATCTCAATACTACTACAGTCATCTCAATACTACTACAGTCATATCATTAATACTACAGTCATCTCATTACTACTACAGCCATCTCAGTACTACTACAATCATCTCATTACTACTACAGTCATCTCAGTACTACTACAGTCATCTCAGTACTACTACATTCATCTCAGTACTACTACAATCATCTCAGTACTACTACAATCATCTCAGTACTACTAAAGTCATCTCAGTACTACTACAATCATCTCAGTGCTACTACAGTCATCTCAGTACTACTACAATCATCTCAGTACTACTACAGTCATCTCATTACTACTACAGTCATCTCATTACTACTACAGCCATCTCAGTACTACTACAATCATCTCAGTACTACTACAGTCATCTCAGTACTACTACGATCATCTCATTACTACTACAGTCATCTCATTACTACTACAGTCATCTCAGTACTACTACATTCATCTCAGTACTACTACAATCATCTCAGTACTACTACAGTCATCTCAGTACTACTACAATCATCTCAGTACTACTACATTCATCTCAGTACTACTACAATCATCTCAGTACTACTACAGTCATCTCATTACTACTACAGTCATCTCAGTACTACTACAATCATCTCATTACTACTACAGTCATGTCAGTACTACTACAGTCATCTCAGTACTACTACAATCATCTCAGTGCTACTACAGTCATCTCAGTACTACTACAGTCATCTCAGTACTACTACAGTCATCTCATTACTACTACAGTCATCTCACTACTACTACAATGATATCATTACTACTACAGTCATATCAGTACTACTAAAGTCATCTCAGTACTACTACAATCATCTCAGTGCTACTACTTTCATCTCAGTACTACTACAGTCAACTCATTACTACTACAATCATCTCCGTACTACTACAGTCACCTCAGCACTACTACAGTCATCTCAGTACTACTACAGTCATCTCAGTACTACTACAATAATCTCGGTAGTACTACAGTCATCTCAGTACTACTACAGTCATCTCAATACTACTACAGTCATCTCAGTGCTATTATAGTCATCTCAGTGCTACTACAGTCATCTCAGTGCTACTACATTCATCTCAGTACTACTACAGTCGTCTCAGTACTACTACATTCATCTCAGTACTATCACAGTCTTCTCAGTACTACCACATTCATCTCAGTGCTACTACATTCATCTCAATACTACTACAGTCGTCTCAGTACTACTACAGTCGTCTCAGTACTACTACAGTCGTCTCAGTACTACTACAGTCGTCTCAGTACTACTACAATCATCTCAGTGCTACTACAGTCATCTCAGTACTACTACAGTCATCTCAGTACTACTACAGTCATCTCAATACTACTACAGTCGTCTCAATACTACTACAGTCAACTCATTACTACTACAATCATCTCAGTACTACTACAGTCATCTCAACACTACTACAGTCATCTCAGTAATACTACAGTCATCTCAGTACTACTACAATCATCTCGGTAGTACTACAGTCATCTCAGTACTACTACAGTCATCTCAATACTACCACATTCATCTCAGTGCTACTACATTCATCTCAATACTACTACAGTCGTCTCAGTACTACTACAGTCGTCTCAGTACTACTACAGTCGTCTCAGTACTACTACAGTCTTCTCAGTGCTACTACAGTCATCTCAGTGCTACTACAGTCATCTCAGTGCTACTACATTCATCTCAGTACTACTACAGTCGTCTCAGTACTACTACAGTCGTCTCAGTACTACTACATTCATCTCAGTACTACCACAGTCATCTCAGTACTACCACATTCACCTCAGTGCTACTACATTCATCTCAGTACTACTACAGTCGTCTCAGTACTACTACAGTCTTCTCAGTACAACTACAGTCGTCTCAGTACTACTACATTCATCTCAGTACTACCACAGTCATCTCAGTACTACCATATTCATCTCAGTGCTACTACATTCATCTCAGTACTACTACAGTCATCTCAGTACTACTACAGTCGTCTCAGTACTACTACATTCATCTCAGTACTACCACAGTCATCTCAGTACTACTACAGTAGTCTCAGTACAACTACAGTCGTCTCAGTACTACTACATCCATCTCAGTACTACTACAGCCATCTCAGTACTACTACAGTCATCTCAGTACTACTACAGTCATCTCAGTTCTACTACAGCCATCTCAGTACTACTACAGCCATCTCAGTACTACTACAGTCATCTCAGTACTACTACAGTCATCTCAGTACTACTACAGCCATCTCAGTACTACTACAGCCATCTCAGTACTACTACAGTCATCTCAGTACTACTACAATAATCTCAGTACTACTACAATAATCTCAGTACTACAACAGTCATCTCAGTACTACTACAGTCATCTCAGTACTACTACAGTCATCTCAGTACTACTACAGTCATCTCAGTACTACAACAGCCATCTCAGTACTACTACAGTCATCTCAGTACTACTACAATAATCTCAGTACTACTACAATAATCTCAGTACTACAACAGTCATCTCAGTACTACTACAGTCATCTCAGTACTACTACAGCCATCTCAGTACTACTACAGTCATCTCAGTACTACTACAGTAATCTCAGTACTACTACAGCCATCTCAGTACTACTACAGCCATCTCAGTACTACTACAGTCATCTCAGTACTGCTACAATAATCTCAGTACTACTACAATCATCTCAGTACTACTACAGCCATCTCAGTACTACTACAGTCATCTCAGTACTACTACAGCCATCTCAGTACTACTAAAGTCATCTCAGTACTACTACAGTCATCTCAGTACTACTACAGTCATCTCAGTACTACTACAGCCATCTCAGTACTACTACAGTCATCTCAGTACTACCACAGTCATCTCAATACTACTACAGTCATCTCAGTACTACTACAGTCATCTCAGTACTACTACAGTCATCTCAGTACTACTACAGTCGTCTCAGTACTACTACAGTAATCTCAGTACTACTACAGTCATCTCAGTACTACTACAGTCGTCTCAGTACTACTACAATCGTCTCAGTACTACTACAGCCATCTCAGTACTACTACAATATTCTCAGTGCTACTACAGTCATCTCAGTACTATTACAGTCATCTCAGTACTACTACAGCCATCTCAGTACTACTACAGTCATCTGAGTACTACTACAGCCATCTCAGTACTACTACAGTCATCTCAGTACTACTACAGTCATCTCAGTACTACTACAGTCATCTCAGTACTACTACAGCCATCTCAGTACTACTACAGTCATCTCAGTACTACTACAATAATCTCAGTACTACTACAATAATCTCAGTACTACAACAGTCATCTCAGTACTACTAAAGTCATCTCAGTACTACTACAGTCATATCAGTACTACTACAGCCATCTCAATACTACTACAGTCATCTCAGTACTACTACTGTCATCTCAGTACTACTACAGCCATCTCAGTACTACTACAGCCATCTCAGTACTACTACAGTCATCTCAGTACTACTACAATAATCTCAGTACTACTACAATCATCTCAGTACTCCTACAGCCATCTCAGTACTACTACAGTGATCTCAGTACTACTACAGCCAACTCAGTACTACTGCAGTCATCTCAGTACTACTACAGTCATCTCAGTACTACTACAGTCATCTCAGTACTACTACAGTCATCTCAGTACTACTACAGTCATCTCAGTACTACTACAGTGATCTCAGTACTACTACAGTCGTCTCAGTACTACTACAGTAATCTCAGTACTACTACAGTCATCTCAGTACTACTACAGTCGTCTCAGTACTACTACAGTCGTCTCAGTACTACTACAGCCATCTCAGTACTACTACAATCATCTCAGTGCTACTACAGTCATCTCAGTACTATTACAGTCATCTCAGTACTACTACAGCCATCTCAGTACTACTACAGTCATCTCAGTACTACTACAGTCATCTCAGTACTACTACAGCCATCTCAGTACTACTACAGCCATCTCAGTACTACTACAGTCATCTCAGTACTACTACAACCATCTCTTTACTACTACAGTCATCTCATTACTACTACAGTCATCTCAGTACTACCACAGTCATCTCAGTACTACTACAGTCATCTCAGTACTACAGTCATCTCAGTACTACCACAGCCATCTCAGTACTACTACAGTCATCTCAGTACTACTACAGTCATCTCAGTACTACCACATTCATCTCAGTACTACTACAGTCATCTCAGTACTACTACAGTCATCTCAGTACTACTACAGCCGTCTCAGTACTACTACAGCCATCTCAGTACTACTACAGTCGACTCAGTACTACTACAGTCGACTCAGTACTACTACAGCCATCTCAGTTCTACTACAGTCATCTCATTACTACTACAGTCATCTCATTACTACTACAGTTGTCTCAGTACTACTACAGCATTCTCAGTACTACTACAGTCATCTCAGTACTACTACAGTCATCTCAGTACTACTACAGTCGTCTCAGTACTACTACAGCCATCTCAGTACTACCACAGTCGTCTCAGTACTACTACAGTCGTCTCAGTACTACTACAGCCATCTCAGTACTACTACAATCATCTCAGTACTACTACAGCCATCTCAGTACTACTACAGTCATCTCAGTACTACTACAGTCGTATCAGTACTACTACAGCCATCTCAGTACTACTACAATCATCTCAGTACTACTACAGCCATCTCAGTACTACTACAGCCATCTCATTACTACTACAGCAATCTCAGTACTACTACAGCCATCTCATTACTACTACAGTCATCTCATTACTACTACCGTCATCTCATTACTACTACAGTCATCTCATTACTACTACAGCCATCTCAGTACTACTACAGCCATCTCATTACTACTACAGTCATCTCATTACTACTACAGTCATCTCATTACTACTGCAGCCATCTCAGTACTACTACAGCCATCTCATTACTACTACAGTCATCTCATTACTACTACAGCCATCTCAGTACTACTACAGCCATCTCATTACTACTAGAGTCATCTCATTACTACTACAGCCATCTCAGTACTACTACAGCCATCTCATTACTACTACAGCCATCTCATTACTACTACAGTCATCTCCTTACTACTACAATCATCTCATTACTAGTACAGTCATCTCATTACTACTACAGCCATCTCAGTACTACTACAGCCATCTCATTACTACTACAGTCATCTAAATACTACTACAGTCATCTCAATACTACTACAGTCATCTCATTACTACTACAGTCATCTCATTACTACTACAGCCATCTCAGTACTACTACAATCATCTCAGTACTACTACAGTCATCTCAGTACTACTACAGTCATCTCAGTACTACTACATTCATCTCAGTACTACTACAATTATCTCAGTACTACTACAGTCATCTCATTACTACTACAGTCATCTCATTACTACTACAGCCATCTCAGTACTACTACAGTCGTCTCAGTACTACTACAGTAATCTCAGTACTACTACAGTAATCTCAGTACTACTACAGTCGTCTCAGTACTACTACAGTCGTCTCAGTACTACTACAGCCATCTCAGTACTACTACAATCACCTCAGTGCTACTACAGTCATCTCATTACTATTACAGTCATCTCAGTACTACTACAGCCATCTCAGTACTACTACAGTCATCTCAGTACTACTACAGTCATCTCAGTACTACCACAGCCATCTCAGTACTACTACAGCCATCTCAGTACTACTACAGTCATCTCAGTACTACTACAATCATCTCGGTACTACTACAGTCATCTCAGTACTACCACAGTCATCTCAGTACTACTACAGTCATCTCAGTACTACAGTCATCTCAGTACTACCACAGTCATCTCAGTACTACTACAGTCATCTCAGTACTACTACAGCCGTCTCAGTACTACTACAGCCATCTCAGTACTACTACAATCATCTCAGTACTACTACAGTCGACTCAGTACTACTACAGCCATCTCAGTTCTTCTACAGTCATCTCATTACTACTACAGTCATCTCATTACTACTACAGTTGTCTCAGTACTACTACAGCATTCTCAGTACTACTACAGTCATCTCAGTACTACTACAATCATCTAAGTACTACTACAGTCGTCTCAGTACTACTACAGCCATCTCAGTACTACTACAGTCGTCTCAATACTACTAAAGTCGTCTCAGTACTACTACAGCCATCTCAGTACTACTACAATCATCTCAGTACTACTACAGCCATCTCAGTACTACTACAGTCGTCTCAGTACTACTACAGTCGTCTCAGTCCTACTACAGCCATCTCAGTACTACTACAATCATCTCAGTACTACTACAGCCATCTCAGTACTACTACAGCCATCTCATTACTACTACATCAATCTCAGTACTACTACAGCCATCTCATTACAACTACAGTCATCTCATTACTACTACAGTCATCTCATTACTACTACAGCCATCTCAGTACTACTACAGTCATCTCATTACTACTACAGCCATCTCAGTACTACTACAGCCATCTCATTACTACTATAGTCATCTAAATACTACTACAGTCATCTCAATACTACTACAGTCATCTCATTACTACTACAGTCATCTCATTACTACTACAGCCATCTCAGTACTACTACAATGATCTCAGTACTACTACAGTCATCTCAGTGCTACTACAGTCATCTCAGTACTACTACATTCATCTCAGTACTACTACAATCATCTCAGTACTACTACAGTCATCTCATTACTACTACAGTCATCTCATTACTACTACAGTCATCTCATTACTACTACAGCCATCTCAGTACTACTACAGCCATCTCATTACTACTACAGTCATCTCATTACTACTACAGCCATCTCAGTACTACTACAGCCATCTCATTACTACTACAGTCATCTCATTACTACTACAGCCATCTCATTACTACTACAGCCATCTCAGTACTACTACAGCCATCTCATTACTACTACAGTCATCTCATTACTACTACAGTCATCTCATTACTACTACAGTCATCTCATTACTAGTACAGTCATCTCATTACTACTACAGCCATCTCGGTACTACTACAGCCATCTCATTACTACTACAGCCATCTCAATACTACTACAGTCATCTCAATACTACTACAGTCATATCATTAATACTACAGTCATCTCATTACTACTACAGCCATCTCAGTACTACTACAATCATCTCATTACTACTACAGTCATCTCAGTACTACTACAGTCATCTCAGTACTACTACATTCATCTCAGTACTACTACAATCATCTCAGTACTACTACAATCATCTCAGTACTACTACAGTCATCTCAGTACTACTACAATCATCTCAGTGCTACTACAGTCATCTCAGTACTACTACAATCATCTCAGTACTACTACAGTCATCTCATTACTACTACAGTCATCTCATTACTACTACAGCCATCTCAGTACTACTACAATCATCTCAGTACTACTACAGTCATCTCAGTACTACTACGATCATCTCATTACTACTACAGTCATCTCATTACTACTACAGTCATCTCAGTACTACTACATTCATCTCAGAACTACTACAATCATCTCAGTACTACTACAGTCATCTCAGTACTACTACAATCATCTCAGTACTACTACATTCATCTCAGTACTACTACAATCATCTCAGTACTACTACAGTCATCTCATTACTATTACAGTCATCTCAGTACTACTACAATCATCTCATTACTACTACAGTCATGTCAGTACTACTACAGTCATCTCAGTACTACTACAATCATCTCAGTGCTACTACAGTCATCTCAGTACTACTACAGTCATCTCAGTACTACTACAGTCATCTCATTACTACTACAGTCATCTCAGTACTACTACAATGATATCATTACTACTACAGTCATATCAGTACTACTAAAGTCATCTCAGTACTACTACAATCATCTCAGTGCTACTACAGTCATCTCAGTACTACTACAGTCATCTCAGTGCTACTACAGTCATCTCAGTACTACTACAGTCAACTCATTACTACTACAATCATCTCCGTACTACTACAGTCACCTCAGCACTACTACAGTCATCTCAGTACTACTACAGTCATCTCAGTACTACTACAATAATCTCGGTAGTACTACAGTCATCTCAGTACTACTACAGTCATCTCAATGCTACTACAGTCATCTCAGTGCTATTATAGTCATCTCAGTGCTACTACAGTCATCTCAGTGCTACTACATTCATCTCAGTACTACTACAGTCGTCTCAGTACTACTACATTCATCTCAGTACTATCACAGTCTTCTCAGTACTACCACATTCATCTCAGTGCTACTACATTCATCTCAATACTACTACAGTCGTCTCAGTACTACTACAGTCGTCTCAGTACTACTACAGTCGTCTCAGTACTACTACAATCATCTCAGTGCTACTACAGTCATCTCAGTACTACTACAGTCATCTCAGTACTACTACAGTCATCTCAATACTACTACAGTCGTCTCAATACTACTACAGTCAACTCATTACTACTACAATCATCTCAGTACTATTACAGTCATCTCAACACTACTACAGTCATCTCAGTAATACTACAGTCATCTCAGTACTACTACAATAATCTCGGTAGTACTACAGTCATCTCAGTACTACTACAGTCATCTCAATGCTACTACAGTCATCTCAGTGCTATTATAGTCATCTCAGTGCTACTACAGTCATCTCAGTACTACTACAATCATCTCGGTAGTACTACAGTCATCTCAGTACTACTACAGTCATCTCAATACTACCACATTCATCTCAGTGCTACTACATTCATCTCATTACTACTACAGTCGTCTCAGTACTACTACAGTCGTCTCAGTACTACTACAGTCGTCTCAGTACTACTACAGTCTTCTCAGTGCTACTACAGTCATCTCAGTGCTACTACAGTCATCTCAGTGCTACAACATTCATCTCAGTACTACTACAGTCGTCTCAGTACTACTACAGTCGTCTCAGTACTACTACATTCATCTCAGTACTACCACAGTCATCTCAGTACTACCACATTCACCTCAGTGCTACTACATTCATCTCAGTACTACTACAGTCGTCTCAGTACTACTACAGTCTTCTCAGTACAACTACAGTCGTCTCAGTACTACTACATTCATCTCAGTACTACCACAGTCATCTCAGTACTACCATATTCATCTCAGTGCTACTACATTCATCTCAGTACTACTACAGTCATCTCAGTACTACTACAGTCGTCTCAGTACTACTAAATTCATCTCAGTACTACCACAGTCATCTCAGTACTACTACACTCATCTCAGTACTACTACAGTCATCTCAGTACTACTACATTCATCTCAGTACTACTACAGTCGTCTCAGTACTACTACAGTCGTCTCAGTACTACTACATTCATCTCAGTACTACCACAGTCATCTCAGTACTACCACATTCATCTCAGTGCTACTACATTCTTTTCATTACTACTACAGCCATCTCAGTACTACCACAGTCATCTCAGTACTACTACTGCCATCTCAGTACTACTACAGCCATCTCATTACTACTACAGCAATCTCAGTACTACTACAGCCATCTCATTACTACTACAGTCATCTCATTACTACTACAGTCATCTCATTACTACTACAGCCATCTCAGTACTACTACAGTCATCTCATTACTACTACAGCCATCTCAGTACTACTACAGCCATCTCATTACTACTACAGTCATCTAAATACTACTACAGTCATCTCAATACTACTACAGTCATCTCATTACTACTACAGCCATCTCAGTACTACTACAATCATCTCAGTACTACTACAGTCATCTCAGTGCTACTACAGTCATCTCAGTACTACTACATTCATCTCAGTACTACTACAATCATCTCAGTACTACTACAGTCATCTCATTACTACTACAGTCATCTCATTACTACTACAGTCATCTCATTACTACTACAGCCATCTCAGTACTACTACAGCCATCTCATTACTACTACAGTCATCTCATTACTACTACAGCCATCTCAGTACTACTAGAGCCATCTCATTACTACTACAGTCATCTCATTACTACTACAGCCATCTCATTACTACTACAGCCATCTCAGTACTACTACAGCCATCTCATTACTACTACAGTCATCTCATTACTACCACAGTCATCTCATTACTACTACAGTCATCTCATTACTAGTACAGTCATCTCATTACTACTACAGCCATCTCGGTACTACTACAGCCATCTCATTACTACTACAGCCATCTCAATACTACTACAGTCATCTCAATACTACTACAGTCATATCATTAATACTACAGTCATCTCATTACTACTACAGCCATATCAGTACTACTACAATCATCTCATTACTACTACAGTCATCTCAGTACTACTACAGTCATCTCAGTACTACTACATTAATCTCAGTACTACTACAATCATCTCAGTACTACTACAATCATCTCAGTACTACTACAGTCGTCTCAGTACTACTACAATCATCTCAGTGCTACTACAGTCATCTCAGTACTACTACAATCATCTCAGTACTACTACAGTCATCTCATTACTACTACAGTCATCTCATTACTACTACAGCCATCTCAGTACTACTACAATCATCTCAGTACTACTACAGTCATCTCAGTACTACTACGATCATCTCATTACTACTACAGTCATCTCATTACTACTACAGTCATCTCAGTACTACTACATTCATCTCAGTACTACTACAATCATCTCAGTACTACTACAGTCATCTCAGTACTACTACAATCATCTCAGTACTACTACATTCATCTCAGTACTACTACAATCATCTCAGTACTACTACAGTCATCTCATTACTACTACAGTCATCTCAGTACTACTACAATCATCTCATTACTACTACAGTCATGTCAGTACTACTACAGTCATCTCAGTACTACTACAATCATCTCAGTGCTACTACAGTCATCTCAGTACTACTACAGTCATCTCAGTACTACTACAGTCATCTCATTACTACTACAGTCATCTCAGTACTACTACAATGATATCATTACTACTACAGTCATCTCAGTACTACTACAGTCATCTCAGTACTACTACAATCATCTCAGTGCTACTACAGTCATCTCAGTACTACTACAGTCAACTCATTACTACTACAATCATCTCCGTACTACTACAGTCCCCTCAGCACTACTACAGTCATCTCAGTACTACTACAGTCATCTCAGTACTACTACAATAATCTCGGTAGTACTACAGTCATCTCAGTACTACTACAGTCATCTCAATACTACTACAGTCATCTCAGTGCTATTATAGTCATCTCAGTGCTACTACAGTCATCTCAGTGCTACTACATTCATCTCAGTACTACTACAGTCGTCTCAGTACTACTACATTCATCTCAGTACTATCACAGTCTTCTCAGTACTACCACATTCATCTCAGTGCTACTACATTCATCTCAATACTACTACAGTCGTCTCAGTACTACTACAGTCGTCTCAGTACTACTACAGTCGTCTCAGTACTACTATAATCATCTCAGTGCTACTACAGTCATCTCAGTACTACTACAGTCATCTCAGTACTACTACAGTCATCTCAATACTACTACAGTCGTCTCAGTACTACTACAGTCTTCTCAGTACAACTACAGTCGTCTCAGTACTACTACATTCATCTCAGTACTACCACAGTCATCTCAGTACTACCATATTCATCTCAGTGCTACTACATTCATCTCAGTACTACTACAGTCATCTCAGTACTACTACAGTCGTCTCAGTACTACTACATTCATCTCAGTACTACCACAGTCATCTCAGTACTACTACACTCATCTCAGTACTACTACAGTCATCTCAGTACTACTACATTCATCTCAGTACTACTACAGTCGTCTCAGTACTACTACAGTCGTCTCAGTACTACTACATTCATCTCAGTACTACCACAGTCATCTCAGTACTACCACATTCATCTCAGTGCTACTACATTCTTTTCATTACTACTACAGCCATCTCAGTACTACCACAGTCATCTCAGTACTACTACTGCCATCTCAGTACTACTACAGCCATCTCATTACTACTACAGCAATCTCAGTACTACTACAGCCATCTCATTACTACTACAGTCATCTCATTACTACTACAGTCATCTCATTACTACTACAGCCATCTCAGTACTACTACAGTCATCTCATTACTACTACAGCCATCTCAGTACTACTACAGCCATCTCATTACTACTACAGTCATCTAAATACTACTACAGTCATCTCAATACTACTACAGTCATCTCATTACTACTACAGCCATCTCAGTACTACTACAATCATCTCAGTACTACTACAGTCATCTCAGTGCTACTACAGTCATCTCAGTACTACTACATTCATCTCAGTACTACTACAATCATCTCAGTACTACTACAGTCATCTCATTACTACTACAGTCATCTCATTACTACTACAGTCATCTCATTACTACTACAGCCATCTCAGTACTACTACAGCCATCTCATTACTACTACAGTCATCTCATTACTACTACAGCCATCTCAGTACTACTAGAGCCATCTCATTACTACTACAGTCATCTCATTACTACTACAGCCATCTCATTACTACTACAACCATCTCAGTACTACTACAGCCATCTCATTACTACTACAGTCATCTAATTACTACCACAGTCATCTCATTACTACTACAGTCATCTCATTACTAGTACAGTCATCTCATTACTACTACAGCCATCTCGGTACTACTACAGCCATCTCATTACTACTACAGCCATCTCAATACTACTACAGTCATCTCAATACTACTACAGTCATATCATTAATACTACAGTCATCTCATTACTACTACAGCCATATCAGTACTACTACAATCATCTCATTACTACTACAGTCATCTCAGTACTACTACAGTCATCTCAGTACTACTACATTAATCTCAGTACTACTACAATCATCTCAGTACTACTACAATCATCTCAGTACTACTACAGTCGTCTCAGTACTACTACAATCATCTCAGTGCTACTACAGTCATCTCAGTACTACTACAATCATCTCAGTACTACTACAGTCATCTCATTACTACTACAGTCATCTCATTACTACTACAGCCATCTCAGTACTACTACAATCATCTCAGTACTACTACAGTCATCTCAGTACTACTACGATCATCTCATTACTACTACAGTCATCTCATTACTACTACAGTCATCTCAGTACTACTACATTCATCTCAGTACTACTACAATCATCTCAGTACTACTACAGTCATCTCAGTACTACTACAATCATCTCAGTACTACTACATTCATCTCAGTACTACTACAATCATCTCAGTACTACTACAGTCATCTCATTACTACTACAGTCATCTCAGTACTACTACAATCATCTCATTACTACTACAGTCATGTCAGTACTACTACAGTCATCTCAGTACTACTACAATCATCTCAGTGCTACTACAGTCATCTCAGTACTACTACAGTCATCTCAGTACTACTACAGTCATCTCATTACTACTACAGTCATCTCAGTACTACTACAATGATATCATTACTACTACAGTCATCTCAGTACTACTACAGTCATCTCAGTACTACTACAATCATCTCAGTGCTACTACAGTCATCTCAGTACTACTACAGTCAACTCATTACTACTACAATCATCTCCGTACTACTACAGTCACCTCAGCACTACTACAGTCATCTCAGTACTACTACAGTCATCTAAGTACTACTACAATAATCTCGGTAGTACTACAGTCATCTCAGTACTACTACAGTCATCTCAATACTACTACAGTCATCTCAGTGCTATTATAGTCATCTCAGTGCTACTACAGTCATCTCAGTGCTACTACATTCATCTCAGTACTACTACAGTCGTCTCAGTACTACTACATTCATCTCAGTACTATCACAGTCTTCTCAGTACTACCACATTCATCTCAGTGCTACTACATTCATCTCAATACTACTACAGTCGTCTCAGTACTACTACAGTCGTCTCAGTACTACTACAGTCGTCTCAGTACTACTATAATCATCTCAGTGCTACTACAGTCATCTCAGTACTACTACAGTCATCTCAGTACTACTACAGTCATCTCAATACTACTACAGTCGTCTCAATACTACTACAGTCAACTCATTACTACTACAATCATCTCAGTACTACTACAGTCATCTCAACACTACTACAGTCATCTCAGTAATACTACAGTCATCTCAGTACTACTACAATCATCTCGGTAGTACTACAGTCATCTCAGTACTACTACAGTCATCTCAATACTACCACATTCATCTCAGTGCTACTACATTCATCTCAATACTACTACAGTCGTCTCAGTACTACTACAGTCGTCTCAGTACTACTACAGTCGTCTCAGTACTACTACAGTCTTCTCAGTGCTACTACAGTCATCTCAGTGCTACTACAGTCATCTCAGTGCTACTACATTCATCTCAGTACTACTACAGTCGTCTCAGTACTACTACAGTCATCTCAGTACTACTACATTCATCTCAGTACTACCACAGTCATCTCAGTACTACCACATTCACCTCAGTGCTACTACATTCATCTCAGTACTACTACAGTCGTCTCAGTACTACTACAGTCTTCTCAGTACAACTACAGTCGTCTCAGTACTACTACATTCATCTCAGTACTACCACAGTCATCTCAGTACTACCATATTCATCTCAGTGCTACTACATTCATCTCAGTACTACTACAGTCATCTCAGTACTACTACAGTCGTCTCAGTACTACTACATTCATCTCAGTACTACCACAGTCATCTCAGTACTACTACTCTCATCTCAGTACTACTACAGTCATCTCAGTACTACTACATTCATCTCAGTACTACTACAGTCGTCTCAGTACTACTACAGTCGTCTCAGTACTACTACATTCATCTCAGTACTACCACAGTCATCTCAGTACTACCACATTCATCTCAGTGCTACTACATTCTTTTCATTACTACTACAGCCATCTCAGTACTACCACAGTCATCTCAGTACTACTACAGCCATCTCAGTACTACTACAGTCATCTCAGTACTACTACAGTCATCTCAGTACTACTACAGTCTTCTCAGTACTACTACAGCCATCTTAGTACTACTACAGCCATCTCAGTACTACTACAGTCATCTCAGTACTACTACAGTCATCTCAGTACTACTACAGTCATCTCAGTACTACTACAGCCATCTCAGTACTACTACAGTCATCTCAGTACCACTACAATAATCTCAGTACTACTACAATAATCTCAGTACTACTACAGTCATCTCAGTACTACTACAGTCATCTCAGTACTACTACAGTCATCTCAGTACTACCTCAGTCATCTCAGTACTACTACAGCCATCTCAGTACTACTACAGCCATCTCAGTACTACTACAGTCATCTCAGTACTACTACAGTCATCTCAGTTCTACTACAGCCATCTCAGTACTACTACAGCCATCTCAGTACTACTACAGTCATCTCAGTACTACTACAGTCATCTCAGTACTACTACAGCCATCTCAGTGCTACTACAGTCATCTCAGTGCTACTACAGTCATCTCAGTGCTACTACATTCATCTCAGTACTACTACAGTCGTCTCAGTACTACTACAGTCGTCTCAGTACTACTACATTCATCTCAGTACTACCACAGTCATCTCAGTACTACCACATTCATCTCAGTGCTACTACATTCATCTCAGTACTACTACAGTCGTCTCAGTACTACTACAGTCGTCTCAGTACTACTACAGTCGTTTCAGTACAACTACAGTCGTCTCAGTACTACTACAGTCATCTCAGTACTACTACAGTCATCTCAGTTCTACTACAGCCATCTCAGTACTACTACAGCCATCTCAGTACTACTACAGTCATCTCAGTACTACTACAGTCATCTCAGTACTACTACAGTCATCTCAGTACTACTACAGCCATCTCAGTACTACTACAGTCATCTCAGTACTACTACAATAATCTCAGTACTACTACAATAATCTCAGTACTACTACAGTCATCTCAGTACTACTACAGTCATCTCAGTACTACTACAGCCATCTCAGTACTACTACAGTCATCTCAGTACTACTACAGTCATCTCAGTACTACTACAGCCACCTCAGTACTACTACAGTCATCTCAGTACTACTACAATAATCTCAGTACTACAACAGTCATCTCAGTACTACTACAGTCATCTCAGTACTACTACAGTCATCTCAGTACTACTACAGCCATCTCAGTACTACTACAGTCATCTCAGTACTACTACAGTCATCTCAGTACTACTACAGCCATCTCAGTACTACTGCAGTCATCTCAGTACTACTACAGTCATCTCAGTACTACTACAGTCATCTCAGTACTACTACAGCCATCTCAGTACTACTACAGCCATCTCAGTACTACTACAGTCATCTCAGTACTACTACAATCATCTCAGTACTACAACAGTCATCTCAGTACTACTACAGTCATCTCAGTACTACACAGTCATCTCAGTACTACTACAGTCATCTCAGTACTACTACAGCCATCTCAGTACTACTACAGTCATCTCAGTACTACTACAATCATCTCAGTACTACTACAGTCATCTCAGTACTACTACAATCATCTCAGTACTACTACAGTCATCTCATTACTACTACAGTCATCTCAGTACTACTACATTCATCTCAGTACTACTACAATCATCTCAGTACTACTACAGTCATCTCAGTACTACTACAATCATCTCAGTACCACTACATTCATCTCAGTACTACTACAATAATCTCAGTACTACTACAGTCATCTCATTACTACTACAGTCATCTCAGTACTACTACAATCATCTCATTACTACTACAGTCATCTCAGTACTACTACAGTCATCTCAGTACTACTACAATCATCTCAGTGCTACTACAGTCATCTCAGTACTACTACAGTCATCTCAGTACTACTATAGTCATCTCATTACTACTACAGTCATCTCAGTACTACTACAATCATATCATTACTACTACAGTCATCTCAGTACTACTAAAGTCATCTCAGTACTACTACAATCATCTCAGTGCTACTACAGTCATCTCAGTACTACTACAGTCATCTCAGTACTTCTGCAATCATCTCAGTGCTACTACAGTCATCTCAGTACTACTACAGTCATCTCAGTACTACTACAGTACACTCATTACTACTACAATCATCTCCGTACTACTACAGTCACCTCAGCACTACTACAGTCATCTCAGTACTACTACAGTTATCTCAGTACTACTACAATAATCTCGGTAGTTCTACAGTCATCTCAGTACTACTACAGTCATCTCAATACTACTACAGTCATCTCAGTGCTACTATAGTCATCTCAGTGCTACTACAGTCATCTCAGTGCTACTACATTCATCTCAGTACTACTACAGTCGTCTCAGTACTACTACATTCATCTCAGTACTATCACAGTCATCTCAGTACTACCACATTCATCTCAGTGCTACTACATTCATCTCAATACTTCTACAGTCATCTCAGTACTACTACAGTCGTCTCTGTACTACTACAGTCGTCTCAGTACTACTACAATCATCTCAGTGCTACTACAGTCATCTCAGTACTACTACAGTCATCTCAGTACTACTACAGTCATCTCAGTACTACTACAGTCATCTCAATACTACTACAGTCGTCTCAATACTACTACAGTCAACTCATTACTACTACAATCATCTCAGTACTACTACAATCATCTCAGCACTACTACAGTCATCTCAGTAATACTACAGTCATCTCAGTACTACTACAATCATCTCGGTAGTACTACAGTCATCTCAGTACTACTACAGTCATCTCAATACTACTACAGTCTTCTCAGTGCTACTACAGTCATCTCAGTGCTACTACAGTCATCTCAGTGCTACTACATTCATCTCAGTACTACTACAGTCGTCTCAGTACTACTACAGTCGTCTCAGTACTACTACATTCATCTCAGTACTACCACAGTCATCTCAGTACTACCACATTCACCTCAGTGCTACTACATTCATCTCAGTACTACTACAGTCGTCTCAGTACTACTACAGTCGTCTCAGTACAACTACAGTCGTCTCAGTACTACTACATTCATCTCAGTACTACCACAGTCATCTCAGTACTACCATATTCATCTCAGTGCTACTACATTCATCTCAGTACTACTACAGTCATCTCAGTACTACTACAGTCGTCTCAGTACTACTACATTCATCTCAGTACTACCACAGTCATCTCAGTACTACCACAGTCATCTCAGTGCTACTACAGTCATCTCAGTGCTACTACATTCATCTCAGTACTACTACAGTCGTCTCAGTACTACTACAGTCGTCTCAGTACTACTACATTCATCTCAGTACTACCACAGTCATCTCAGTACTACCACATTCATCTCAGTGCTACTACATTCTTTTCAGTACTACTACAGCCATCTCAGTACTACCACAATCATCTCAGTACTACTACAGCCATCTCAGTACTACTACAGTCATCTCAGTACTACTACAGTCATCTAAGTACTACTACAGTCTTCTCAGTACTACTACAGCCATCTCAGTACTACTACAGCCATCTCAGTACTACTACAGTCATCTCAGTACTACTACAGTCATCTCAGTACTACTAAAGTCATCTCAGTACTACTACAGTCATCTCAGTACTACCTCAGTCATCTCAGTACTACTACAGCCATCTCAGTACTACTACAGCCATCTCAGTACTACTACAGTCATCTCAGTACTACTACAGTCATCTCAGTTCTACTACAGCCATCTCAGTACTACTACAGCCATCTCAGTACTACTACAGTCATCTCAGTACTACTACAGTCATCTCAGTACTACTACAGTCATCTCAGTACTACTACAGTCATCTCAGTACTACTACAGCCATCTCAGTGCTACTACAGTCATCTCAGTGCTACTACAGTCATCTCAGTGCTACTACATTCATCTCAGTACTACTACAGTCGTCTCAGTACTACTACAGTCGTCTCAGTACTACTACATTCATCTCAGTACTACCACAGTCATCTCAGTACTACCACATTCATCTCAGTGCTACTACATTCATCTCAGTACTACTACAGTCGTCTCAGTACTACTACAGTCGTCTCAGTACTACTACAGTCGTCTCAGTACAACTACAGTCGTCTCAGTACTACTACACCCATCTCAGTACTACTACAGCCATCTCAGTACTACTACAGTCATCTCAGTACTACTACAGTCATCTCAGTTCTACTACAGCCATCTCAGTACTACTACAGCCATCTCAGTACTACTACAGTCATCTCAGTACTACTACAGTCATCTCAGTACTACTACAGTCATCTCAGTACTACTACAGCCATCTCAGTACTACTACAGTCATCTCAGTACTACTACAGTCATCTCAGTACTACTACAATAATCTCAGTACTACTACAATAATCTCAGTACTACAACAGTCATCTCAGTACTACTACAGTCATCTCAGTACTACTACAGTCATCTCAGTACTACTACAGCCATCTCAGTACTACTACAGTCATCTCAGTACTACTACAGTCATCTCAGTACTACTACAGCCATCTCAGTACTACTACAGTCATCTCAGTACTACTACAATAATCTCAGTACTACTACAATAATCTCAGTACTACAACAGTCATCTCAGTACTACTACAGTCATCTCAGTACTACTACAGTCATCTCAGTACTACTACAGTCATCTCAGTACTACTACAGCCATCTCAGTACTACTACAGTCATCTCAGTACTGCTACAGTCATCTCAGTACTACTACAGTCATCTCAGTACTACTACAGCCATCTCAGTACTACTACAGTCATCTCAGTACTACTACAATCATCTCATTACTACTACAGTCATGTCAGTACTACTACAGTCATCTCAGTACTACTACAATCATCTCAGTGCTACTACAGTCATCTCAGTACTACTACAGTCATCTCAGTACTACTACAGTCATCTCATTACTACTACAGTCATCTCAGTACTACTACAATGATATCATTACTACTACAGTCATCTCAGTACTACTACAGTCATCTCAGTACTACTACAATCATCTCAGTGCTACTACAGTCATCTCAGTACTACTACAGTCAACTCATTACTACTACAATCATCTCCGTACTACTACAGTCACCTCAGCACTACTACAGTCATCTCAGTACTACTACAGTCATCTAAGTACTACTACAATAATCTCGGTAGTACTACAGTCATCTCAGTACTACTACAGTCATCTCAATACTACTACAGTCATCTCAGTGCTATTATAGTCATCTCAGTGCTACTACAGTCATCTCAGTGCTACTACATTCATCTCAGTACTACTACAGTCGTCTCAGTACTACTACATTCATCTCAGTACTATCACAGTCTTCTCAGTACTACCACATTCATCTCAGTGCTACTACATTCATCTCAATACTACTACAGTCGTCTCAGTACTACTACAGTCGTCTCAGTACTACTACAGTCGTCTCAGTACTACTATAATCATCTCAGTGCTACTACAGTCATCTCAGTACTACTACAGTCATCTCAGTACTACTACAGTCATCTCAATACTACTACAGTCGTCTCAATACTACTACAGTCAACTCATTACTACTACAATCATCTCAGTACTACTACAGTCATCTCAACACTACTACAGTCATCTCAGTAATACTACAGTCATCTCAGTACTACTACAATCATCTCGGTAGTACTACAGTCATCTCAGTACTACTACAGTCATCTCAATACTACCACATTCATCTCAGTGCTACTACATTCATCTCAATACTACTACAGTCGTCTCAGTACTACTACAGTCGTCTCAGTACTACTACAGTCGTCTCAGTACTACTACAGTCTTCTCAGTGCTACTACAGTCATCTCAGTGCTACTACAGTCATCTCAGTGCTACTACATTCATCTCAGTACTACTACAGTCGTCTCAGTACTACTACAGTCATCTCAGTACTACTACATTCATCTCAGTACTACCACAGTCATCTCAGTACTACCACATTCACCTCAGTGCTACTACATTCATCTCAGTACTACTACAGTCGTCTCAGTACTACTACAGTCTTCTCAGTACAACTACAGTCGTCTCAGTACTACTACATTCATCTCAGTACTACCACAGTCATCTCAGTACTACCATATTCATCTCAGTGCTACTACATTCATCTCAGTACTACTACAGTCATCTCAGTACTACTACAGTCGTCTCAGTACTACTACATTCATCTCAGTACTACCACAGTCATCTCAGTACTACTACTCTCATCTCAGTACTACTACAGTCATCTCAGTACTACTACATTCATCTCAGTACTACTACAGTCGTCTCAGTACTACTACAGTCGTCTCAGTACTACTACATTCATCTCAGTACTACCACAGTCATCTCAGTACTACCACATTCATCTCAGTGCTACTACATTCTTTTCATTACTACTACAGCCATCTCAGTACTACCACAGTCATCTCAGTACTACTACAGCCATCTCAGTACTACTACAGTCATCTCAGTACTACTACAGTCATCTCAGTACTACTACAGTCTTCTCAGTACTACTACAGCCATCTTAGTACTACTACAGCCATCTCAGTACTACTACAGTCATCTCAGTACTACTACAGTCATCTCAGTACTACTACAGTCATCTCAGTACTACTACAGCCATCTCAGTACTACTACAGTCATCTCAGTACCACTACAATAATCTCAGTACTACTACAATAATCTCAGTACTACTACAGTCATCTCAGTACTACTACAGTCATCTCAGTACTACTACAGTCATCTCAGTACTACCTCAGTCATCTCAGTACTACTACAGCCATCTCAGTACTACTACAGCCATCTCAGTACTACTACAGTCATCTCAGTACTACTACAGTCATCTCAGTTCTACTACAGCCATCTCAGTACTACTACAGCCATCTCAGTACTACTACAGTCATCTCAGTACTACTACAGTCATCTCAGTACTACTACAGCCATCTCAGTGCTACTACAGTCATCTCAGTGCTACTACAGTCATCTCAGTGCTACTACATTCATCTCAGTACTACTACAGTCGTCTCAGTACTACTACAGTCGTCTCAGTACTACTACATTCATCTCAGTACTACCACAGTCATCTCAGTACTACCACATTCATCTCAGTGCTACTACATTCATCTCAGTACTACTACAGTCGTCTCAGTACTACTACAGTCGTCTCAGTACTACTACAGTCGTTTCAGTACAACTACAGTCGTCTCAGTACTACTACAGTCATCTCAGTACTACTACAGTCATCTCAGTTCTACTACAGCCATCTCAGTACTACTACAGCCATCTCAGTACTACTACAGTCATCTCAGTACTACTACAGTCATCTCAGTACTACTACAGTCATCTCAGTACTACTACAGCCATCTCAGTACTACTACAGTCATCTCAGTACTACTACAATAATCTCAGTACTACTACAATAATCTCAGTACTACTACAGTCATCTCAGTACTACTACAGTCATCTCAGTACTACTACAGCCATCTCAGTACTACTACAGTCATCTCAGTACTACTACAGTCATCTCAGTACTACTACAGCCACCTCAGTACTACTACAGTCATCTCAGTACTACTACAATAATCTCAGTACTACAACAGTCATCTCAGTACTACTACAGTCATCTCAGTACTACTACAGTCATCTCAGTACTACTACAGCCATCTCAGTACTACTACAGTCATCTCAGTACTACTACAGTCATCTCAGTACTACTACAGCCATCTCAGTACTACTGCAGTCATCTCAGTACTACTACAGTCATCTCAGTACTACTACAGTCATCTCAGTACTACTACAGCCATCTCAGTACTACTACAGCCATCTCAGTACTACTACAGTCATCTCAGTACTACTACAATCATCTCAGTACTACAACAGTCATCTCAGTACTACTACAGTCATCTCAGTACTACACAGTCATCTCAGTACTACTACAGTCATCTCAGTACTACTACAGCCATCTCAGTACTACTACAGTCATCTCAGTACTACTACAATCATCTCAGTACTACTACAGTCATCTCAGTACTACTACAATCATCTCAGTACTACTACAGTCATCTCATTACTACTACAGTCATCTCAGTACTACTACATTCATCTCAGTACTACTACAATCATCTCAGTACTACTACAGTCATCTCAGTACTACTACAATCATCTCAGTACCACTACATTCATCTCAGTACTACTACAATAATCTCAGTACTACTACAGTCATCTCATTACTACTACAGTCATCTCAGTACTACTACAATCATCTCATTACTACTACAGTCATCTCAGTACTACTACAGTCATCTCAGTACTACTACAATCATCTCAGTGCTACTACAGTCATCTCAGTACTACTACAGTCATCTCAGTACTACTATAGTCATCTCATTACTACTACAGTCATCTCAGTACTACTACAATCATATCATTACTACTACAGTCATCTCAGTACTACTAAAGTCATCTCAGTACTACTACAATCATCTCAGTGCTACTACAGTCATCTCAGTACTACTACAGTCATCTCAGTACTTCTGCAATCATCTCAGTGCTACTACAGTCATCTCAGTACTACTACAGTCATCTCAGTACTACTACAGTACACTCATTACTACTACAATCATCTCCGTACTACTACAGTCACCTCAGCACTACTACAGTCATCTCAGTACTACTACAGTTATCTCAGTACTACTACAATAATCTCGGTAGTTCTACAGTCATCTCAGTACTACTACAGTCATCTCAATACTACTACAGTCATCTCAGTGCTACTATAGTCATCTCAGTGCTACTACAGTCATCTCAGTGCTACTACATTCATCTCAGTACTACTACAGTCGTCTCAGTACTACTACATTCATCTCAGTACTATCACAGTCATCTCAGTACTACCACATTCATCTCAGTGCTACTACATTCATCTCAATACTTCTACAGTCATCTCAGTACTACTACAGTCGTCTCTGTACTACTACAGTCGTCTCAGTACTACTACAATCATCTCAGTGCTACTACAGTCATCTCAGTACTACTACAGTCATCTCAGTACTACTACAGTCATCTCAGTACTACTACAGTCATCTCAATACTACTACAGTCGTCTCAATACTACTACAGTCAACTCATTACTACTACAATCATCTCAGTACTACTACAATCATCTCAGCACTACTACAGTCATCTCAGTAATACTACAGTCATCTCAGTACTACTACAATCATCTCGGTAGTACTACAGTCATCTCAGTACTACTACAGTCATCTCAATACTACTACAGTCTTCTCAGTGCTACTACAGTCATCTCAGTGCTACTACAGTCATCTCAGTGCTACTACATTCATCTCAGTACTACTACAGTCGTCTCAGTACTACTACAGTCGTCTCAGTACTACTACATTCATCTCAGTACTACCACAGTCATCTCAGTACTACCACATTCACCTCAGTGCTACTACATTCATCTCAGTACTACTACAGTCGTCTCAGTACTACTACAGTCGTCTCAGTACAACTACAGTCGTCTCAGTACTACTACATTCATCTCAGTACTACCACAGTCATCTCAGTACTACCATATTCATCTCAGTGCTACTACATTCATCTCAGTACTACTACAGTCATCTCAGTACTACTACAGTCGTCTCAGTACTACTACATTCATCTCAGTACTACCACAGTCATCTCAGTACTACCACAGTCATCTCAGTGCTACTACAGTCATCTCAGTGCTACTACATTCATCTCAGTACTACTACAGTCGTCTCAGTACTACTACAGTCGTCTCAGTACTACTACATTCATCTCAGTACTACCACAGTCATCTCAGTACTACCACATTCATCTCAGTGCTACTACATTCTTTTCAGTACTACTACAGCCATCTCAGTACTACCACAATCATCTCAGTACTACTACAGCCATCTCAGTACTACTACAGTCATCTCAGTACTACTACAGTCATCTAAGTACTACTACAGTCTTCTCAGTACTACTACAGCCATCTCAGTACTACTACAGCCATCTCAGTACTACTACAGTCATCTCAGTACTACTACAGTCATCTCAGTACTACTAAAGTCATCTCAGTACTACTACAGTCATCTCAGTACTACCTCAGTCATCTCAGTACTACTACAGCCATCTCAGTACTACTACAGCCATCTCAGTACTACTACAGTCATCTCAGTACTACTACAGTCATCTCAGTTCTACTACAGCCATCTCAGTACTACTACAGCCATCTCAGTACTACTACAGTCATCTCAGTACTACTACAGTCATCTCAGTACTACTACAGTCATCTCAGTACTACTACAGTCATCTCAGTACTACTACAGCCATCTCAGTGCTACTACAGTCATCTCAGTGCTACTACAGTCATCTCAGTGCTACTACATTCATCTCAGTACTACTACAGTCGTCTCAGTACTACTACAGTCGTCTCAGTACTACTACATTCATCTCAGTACTACCACAGTCATCTCAGTACTACCACATTCATCTCAGTGCTACTACATTCATCTCAGTACTACTACAGTCGTCTCAGTACTACTACAGTCGTCTCAGTACTACTACAGTCGTCTCAGTACAACTACAGTCGTCTCAGTACTACTACACCCATCTCAGTACTACTACAGCCATCTCAGTACTACTACAGTCATCTCAGTACTACTACAGTCATCTCAGTTCTACTACAGCCATCTCAGTACTACTACAGCCATCTCAGTACTACTACAGTCATCTCAGTACTACTACAGTCATCTCAGTACTACTACAGTCATCTCAGTACTACTACAGCCATCTCAGTACTACTACAGTCATCTCAGTACTACTACAGTCATCTCAGTACTACTACAATAATCTCAGTACTACTACAATAATCTCAGTACTACAACAGTCATCTCAGTACTACTACAGTCATCTCAGTACTACTACAGTCATCTCAGTACTACTACAGCCATCTCAGTACTACTACAGTCATCTCAGTACTACTACAGTCATCTCAGTACTACTACAGCCATCTCAGTACTACTACAGTCATCTCAGTACTACTACAATAATCTCAGTACTACTACAATAATCTCAGTACTACAACAGTCATCTCAGTACTACTACAGTCATCTCAGTACTACTACAGTCATCTCAGTACTACTACAGTCATCTCAGTACTACTACAGCCATCTCAGTACTACTACAGTCATCTCAGTACTGCTACAGTCATCTCAGTACTACTACAGTCATCTCAGTACTACTACAGCCATCTCAGTACTACTACAGTCATCTCAGTACTACTACAGTCATCTCAGTACTACTACAGCCATCTCAGTACTACTACAGCCATCTCAGTACTACTACAGTCATCTCAGTACTACTACAATCATCTCAGTACTACTACAGTCATCTCAGTACTACTACAGTCATCTCAGTACTACTACAGTCATCTAAGTACTACTACAGTCTTCTCAGTACTACTACAGTCATCTCAGTACTACTACAGTCATCTCAGTACTACTACAGTCATCTCAGTACTACTACAGTCATCTCAGTACTACTACAGCCATCTCAGTACTACTACAGCCATCTCAGTACTACTACAGTCATCTCAGTACTACTACAATCATCTCCGTACTACTACAATCATCTCAGTACTACAACAGTCATCTCAGTACTACTACAGTCATCTCAGTACTACTACAGTCATCTCAGTACTACTACAGTCATCTCAGTTGTACTACAGCCATCTCAGTACTACTACAGTCATCTCAGTACTACTATTACTTTCTATTCGTAGTCTTTGTGCTAAAAATTGTGTCTTTTTGTCAATAATTCCATGAAGTTCTAATTTAGCTTTACGTAATTTGCTCATTAACTCTTCTTCTGTGGACGCCTCTAAAGACTTGATGATTTCCTCTAACTCCTGAATACGTTTGTTTTCCGTTTCTTTCTTATGTGATGAGAAAGAGATTATTTTACCTCTCATCACTGCCTTTCCTGCCTGCCAGAGAACAGATGCTGATGTTCCAGGCAGGTCATTATGTTCTAAATATAAAGCCCACTCCTTTTTAAAAAAAATGCCATAAAACCATATTAAACCTCCATGTTTTTGCTTGGTGGGATTGTCTTCTTATTTACCAGAGTTAAAGAAACCGGAACATGGTCGCTGATAACTATGGGGTGTATTTAAATCCACATGGTCTGATAAAATTATAGGGCTATAACAACAGGGAGTGCAGAATTATTAGGCAAATGAGTATTTTGTCCACATCATCCTCTTCATGCATGTTGTCTTACTCCAAGCTGTATAGGCTCGAAAGCCTACTACCAGTTAAGCATATTAGGTGATGTGCATCTCTGTAATGAGAAGGGGTGTGGCCTAATGACATCAACACCCTATATCAGGTGTGCATAATTATTAGGCAACTTCCTTTCCTTTGGCAAAACGGGTCAAAAGAAGGACTTGACAGGCTCAGAAAGGTCAAAAATAGTGAGATATCTTGCAGAGGGATGCAGCAGACTTAAAACTGCAAAGCTTCTGACGCGTGATCATCGAACAATCAAGCGTTTCATTCAAAATAGTCAACAGGGTCGCAAGAAGCGTGTGGACAAACCAAGGCGCAAAATAACTGATCATGAAGTGAGAAAAGTCAAGCGTGCAGCTGCCAAGATGCCACTTGCCACCAGTTTGGCCGTATTTCAGAGCTGCAATATCACTGGAGTGCCCAAAAGCACAAGGTGTGCAACACTCAGAGACATGGCCAAGGTGAGAAAGGCTGAAAGACGACCACCACTGAACAAGACACACAAGCTGAAACGTCAAGACTGGGCCAGGAAATATCTCCAGACTGATGTTTCTAAGGTTTTATGGACTGATGAAATGAGAGTGAGTCTTGATGGGCCAGATGGATGGGCCCGTGGCTGGTCTGGTAAAGGGCAGAGAACTCCAGTCCCACTCAGAGATGCCAGCAAGGTGGAGGTGGAGTACTGGTCTGGGCTGGTATCATCAAAGATGAGCTTGTGGGGCCTTTTCGGGTTGAGGATGGAGTCGAGCTCAACTCCCAGTCCTACTGCCAGTTTCTGGAAGACACCTTCTTCAAGCAGTGGTACAGGAAGAAGTCTGCATCCTTCAAGAAAAACATGATGTTCATGCAGGACAACGCTCCATCACACGTGTCCAAGTACTCCACAGCGTGGCTGTCAAGAAAGGGTATAAAAGAAGAAAAACTAATGACATGGCCTCCTTGTTCACCTGATCTGAACCCCATTGAGAACCTGTGGTCCATCATCACATGTGAGATTTACAAGGAGGGAAAACGGTACACCTCTCTGAACCGTGTCTGGGAGGCTGTGGTTGCTGCTGCACGCAATGTTGATGGTGAACAGATCAAAACACTGACAGAGTCCATGGATGGCAGGCTTTTGAGTGTCCTTGCAAAGAAAGGTGGCTATATTGGTCGCTGATTTGTTTTTGAATGTCAGAAATGTATATTTGGGAATGTGGGGATGTTATACTGGTTTCACTGGTAAAAATAAATAATTTAAATAGGTATATATTTGTTTTTTATTAAGTTGCCTAATAATTATGCACAGTAATAGTCACCTACACACATATCCCCCTAAAACAGCTAAAACTACAAACTACTTCCAATAACATTCAGCTTTGATATGAATGAGTTGTTTGGGTTCATTGAGAACATGGTTGTTGTTCAATAATAAAATTATTCCTCAAAAATACAACTTGCCTAATAATTCTGCACTCGCTGTAGTGGAAACAAGAAAATAATCTATACGAGAAGATGTTTTCTGTACTCCAGATAACATCGTGCTTCGTCAGAGGCAGCTGGTGAAATAACATTCAGATTGCATATAGACACACACCAATAAACACATCTGACATGCACATAAATGATAGTTTTATTTACTTTTTAGATATTTTTTCTCCCTTCAAGTCAGGGACGGTGGCGCCCCCTATGGGCGAGCCGCCACTGTGCTAGAAGAAGCTTCTCATCCCGTTTTTTCATTGAAGAAAACACGCAACGCTGCGGACATTCACCATGTTTCAGGCTGTCTTTATGACCCAGACGTGACCGGTTTGTCCCATCAGGACTGCGAGACCATCTACCAGTGGCTGTGTGAATTCCAGCTGGAGCAGTACACATCCAACTTCATAAGAGCAGGATACGACATGCCCACCATTAGCAAGATGACCCCAGAGGTGCGTTCTCACTCCAGATGTTTTCCACAACACTCTCACCTTTGCAGACATTAGTAGGCAGTAGGCGTTATCATCTTCAGCACATTGTACAGAAACCTAGGTTTGGTTCTGATGTGGACGTTCTGCACCTACAGGACCTAGCAGCCATCGGTGTGACCAAACCAGGTCACAGGAAGAAGATCTCCATTGAAATTAGCAAAATGAAGATGCCTGAGTGGCTGCCGGACCACACTCCTGTGAGGAATTCTCTCCAGCCTCCCGCTAACATGCAACTCTACTGGCAGCAGGTATTTAAGAAGTTGTGATGCTGTCTTGCAGCTGGACCTGGGCGAATGGCTCAGTATGATCGGCCTGCCGCAGTACCACAAGAGACTGTGTGAAAACGGCTACGATTCCATCTCCATCGTGAAGGACATCACCTGGGAGGACCTGCAGGAGATAGGAATCACCAGACTGGGTGAGTCGTGCTGTTTTCTCACAGACTTGATGAACTTGACTGAAGTCAGAGTTGGTGAAGAGTGTGTGTTTGTGTGTGCCAGGCCATCAGAAGAAGCTAATGCTAGAAGTGACGCGCCTGTCTGACCTGCATCGCTGTCAGACTCCTGCAGGCAGAACGCTCAGACAAATGCCCGCCTCTGCTCTGGAGGTGGTGGCCACTGAGCAGACGCCAGCACACCCCGTTCACCCCAGCCTGCACCCTGTGGCTCAGTCCGCCAGCTGCTGCACCTCCTCACACAAGCACAGGACACTCCTCTCCTTTCAGGACAGTGAGCTCAGTGCTGAGCTGCAGAGTGCTATGATTAGCAAGGTGGGGGGAGGAGCTTCTGAGGAGAGTCGGGGCAGCAATAGGGGGGAGGGGGTCAAACGTGGAAGTCCTGGAGGCAGGAGTAAGCAGAATCCCAAAGAGCTGAGGAGCCACCAGAGTTGGTGTGCAACACCCACACACACCTGTGGAACACCTCAGCTGACCCCCACAGGGTTGCCCTGTTTTGCACACCCAGCAGTCCCACCCACATCCACGCACCTTAAGTCCCCGAACCATTTCCTTCAGCCTCAGCAGCAGTCCAAGCACCAGCCTCCCTCCTGCTCGTTGCCTCAGGCCCCACAGACGGTCTCTCCCCTTAGGGCTCCGGTTGGAGGTGTTCATGGGGCCTCGGGGCTGCTCTCCAAGCCCCTTTCTGGAGCTGTTCCTGTGCTGAGACACCCAGCTGTAGACTCCCACGTGGCGTCTCAGAAGAAACGCAGCCAAAGTTTGACCCGATGTGTTCCATTCAGCAGGGAGGCTGACGAGTTCAAGGCTGTAGATGCCTCCTCTTCTTCTGCAGCCATGTCGCCCTACGCCACCCTCTCTTGGCGGCCAGATCACACGTCAGGGACACAACATCAACTCAACCGCAGCCACTCCTTTGCTGTGCGCTCCCGACACAAAGGTCCACCCCCCACACCACCTAAGAGAATGAGCTCAGTCAGTGGGAGCCCAGCACAGCAGCAGGAAGGGGCGGAGCCACAGGCGATGGGTGGGGTCGAGACGGAGACGGCAGGTAGTGTGAGGAGCATAGCAGCCAGGTTAGAAGTTGGCAGCAGCAGCAGCAGTCCCTCCAGAAGAATCGACATCCCACCAGCCTACATCCATCCTGTTCTCAGCCGTGTTTCCTCCCCACACACTCACGGGTTTCCCTCCCACATCGTTCTGCAGCATTCCAAACCCGTCCCTGTTCTGGGTTTGGGCGGCCTAAGGAGAGTAGGAAGTGAGAGGGCAGAGGGAGATAATCATGGACACAGAGGTGGACGGTCAGTGGAAAGAGCTCAGGAGAAGCCCAAAAGAAGAAGGAATGAAAACCAAAGCAAGTGTGCTGCAGCGTCACCAGAGGTCACTCCAGAGGAGGACCTGCCGTTTGCTGAAGAGGGAAATCTCACCATCAAGCAGCGACCCAGAACAGCTGCTTGTACCCAGCTGGACCAGTTCAATAAGACTCCATCTGAAAGTCCGGTTCAGACTCCAAACAGCCTGGAGCTTCAAGACTTCATGCTGAAGGAGTCTGACACTGTAAAACGAAGGCAGAACCGCGATGGCAAAGATTTTCCCTTACCTGAAAAGACTACCGTCACTAGCAAGAATGAGAGGCGTCTGGCAGGAGGCAGCCTTCTCACACAGAACTGTGTCAGCGTCACGAATACTGGGAAGGCTCAAGAAAACGTCTTCCAGAGAAGTGGTTCAGTGGGGAAAAGCCCGAAACCTGCCGAAACCTCGAAGTCTTCCAGACCACCCAAACAACCCCCTAACAGCACACCAGGGAGCCTTCAAAAACACGTTTCCTCTGCAGCTACAGCAGAAACCGCCAATGAAAACCGGACCAGTGTGCAGATTCAAACCGTCTCATCAGTGCTGAGCAGCAGCAGCCCCTTCCAGATGAGCATGCTGTGTCCCAACGCTGCCAAGCACCAGCAGACTGGCATGTCCCAGAGCGCTTCTGATGGGCCTCATCCCAGTACGCCCTTCACCTCACCATCAGGTAAAACCTGAAGGCCAATGGTCTCTGCCTGGGACTGATGTTCAACATCTAATGTCTCAGTGGTTACATCAGGGATAGGAACACGGGTTCAGAGTGTGTCTTTTAGAACTTGATTAGCCCTGAAATGATGATCCAGCTCCCTAAACTCATCCTCATCCCCAGGGAAACCAGCCCAAACTGGTATGGTGGTTCTGGAGGTCTTGGCTCAGAAGAGACTGGAGCAAACAAGTTCATCTCTGGAGGCTGCTCTCAAGGAGGCGGAAGACAAGCTGTCACAAGGAAATCACGTTGACAGGTAAGAACTGTCCCTTGTCCAATCAGGGTGGACAGTCCCTCCTACGAGCTCCATGTGTTCATTGTCCATAACGCAGGTCTGAGCTTCAGAAGGACCTATTTTATGGCATTGGTGTTCCAAGGTCCTGTCTATTTTAAACTGGACTTTAATTATGAAACTGGAAGATGAAACATGTTCTACTGTTTGAATTTAGATGTTGGTGACTGGCTGCTCTTTTCCTTTGTATGATTTCCTGGTTCTGAACCTCTGATACCCGAAGATTCACAGCATCTTGATGCCTGTGCTTAAATAATTAGAGCATGGTCAGTTGTTAGCGTCGTCCAGCTAACAGGCTGGACGAAGACAGGTTAGATGAGGACAGCCAACAGGCCGGATGATGCGGCGTAGGAGAAGGCCATGTAATGCAAAGATTATTGGTCCCTACCAGTGGGCAGAGGTCACCACACATTAAGTGTCCGGCCCGTTTTCATCTGCCTGAAACACGCGTGTGCTGTTCTTCACATCAAAGCGATCTCCTGTTCACCGTCACAACAAGCTCTGTCCTGCTTTGTTGCCTGCAGAAGCACAAGGTCTTATTTGGTCTCAAGAACCATTTCCTAGCTTTACAAGTAATTTACAATCATGTTCTGTTTTATCTACGATTCATGTTTTCATCTAAAACGATTTAATAATGTCTCGACTGCTTTGCAATAATGAATGAATCAACATCATTGTTAGTTCTTACTCCAGATCGTAGATGCACCAGATGAGTCTACTTGATGATTTAACAATGATTTATTGTCAGTATATTCACACATTAATATTAACTAACGAATGTTAAACATATTCACTTCACATTAAGTTAAATAAGCTCTCCGAAGCGTCTGAGTGGCATGTGAGAACTCTTTGGTAACCGCCCACTTCACCGTCCGGCTTCTGATTTGTCGAAAAATTATAAACACGAAATCTTAAAAGAGACATCACTTCCTCAGTTTGCCAGTTCCAGCAAGCTGTGCCAGTTTGGCCAAACAGTTCCAGCGGCATTAAAAACCATCCTTTTCAAGGCTAAATAATATATTTGCTAAGCCTACAAACAACTCCGTCAGATGCAAACTTCAGCTGACCGCCAGCAGGTTGTATCTCATGGGCCAGCCGTGCAAATTAAAATTCAATTCAAGTTTACTTATAAAGCGCCAAATCACGACAAGAGTCGTCTCAAGGACCTTCACACAGTAAACACTCCAGTACAGGTCAGGGGTCTCATTTATCAAACATGGCGTTGAATCCTTGCTAAAACCGTACTTAAAATGTACTTACGCCAAGCAGGTGTGTGATCTATCAAACATGGACGACGCACAGCTGCACGCAGTCTCCGCTTCATAAATCAGAAACTATCTAGAAAGGTTCTCAGCTGCTTTTTAGCCACATCCCGCCCTCACCACGCCCACTTACTGCCATAAATACTCAATGCAAAGTGCCTTGTGGATCTCATGCATATACATAAGCCGGCTGTTGCAGCACTCCGCCAATGACATGGTGACCGCAGATCAAGGCCGATCAAGGAAGCGTAATTTCACAGAAGCAGAAGTTGAGGTACCTGTGGGTGAGGTAGAGAAATGAAAGGAAGTGCTTTTGCAAAACAAATAAGAGAAAATCCACGGAGTGGCACAGCGTTGCTGAAGCCGTCAATGCTGACTTCTTCAGAGAGATCTGTGGCGGATATAAAAAAATGGTCCAATAGGGATTCAATCCCCAGACTCCTGGGTGAAAGTCACGCGCACTAACCAGTCAGCCAAACAGAGATCTCCCCTGTACAAGTAGCCAGGGCGCATGATCAATCGGGTCACAGTGACAGGACACACACTGTCACAGACGCATGACGTTCTGTCTCAATCTGTCCCCCTGCTGATATTCTGCATTCTGTATTCTGCCTTCAGGCTGTGTGTGTGTGTGTGTGTGTGTGTGTGTGTGTGTGTGTGTGCGTGTGTGTGCGCGCGCGTGTGTGTGTGTGTGTGTGTGTGTGTGTGCGTGTGTGTGTGTGTGTGTGTGGTTACTTGTTCTGTGTGAAAAGGAAGCAGTACAAGTGATAATGCTGCAGGATTTCATAGTTTTATCTTCTCAGCAGCAGCACTGCAGGTGCTCTCCATGTCCAACATGTGTGTAAGCCAGGTCCTGAGTCAACTTAAAGTTGCGCACATTTTTCCGCTAAGTTTTCTTTCATAAATCCCGAAGTTTGTGTGGAAAGTTGCTTACGCAGTTTTCCGACCCTGTTTTGTGGGTAAGCTAGCTTGATAAATGAGGCCCCTGGTCATTAAGCCAATCAATAAAACATTTCCTATATAAGGAACCCAGCAGGTCGCATCGAGTCACTGACTAGTGTCAGAGTCTTCACAGCAATCCTCATACTAAACAATCATGCAGCGACACAACTCACTGGGGATGGAGAAGACAGAAAACACACACACACACACACACACACACACACACAAAGACAAGTAATGTGTCTATAGTTATATTGTGATGTCTTAGTAAATATTGTATTTGGTGAGAGATAAACTTTATTGTATTTATCCTAGTGGATCTATAATTAAACGGGCTAATTCTAGGCGTTAAATCTCAAGGCCTTGGCTTACGGTACCATATGGTGGGCTTGACCTCAGACCCCTCCTGACGGAACACCCTTTCTCTGTGGAGAGATATTTTACCTTGTGCAACCTATAATTCTGGTAAAAGCACCTTTATTTTGCTGTAGGAAGACTCGTGCTGCATCAGACCACACTCCATGAGCTCATCACGTTCAGAACAAACCCTCGTCAGCTTCCCCTCTGATCAAATGAACGCTGATGTACACAACCTGGGATGGAATGAAGCAACCAGCAAACTCACCTTGTGCTGTGCCAGAGAAGGAAAGGAGGCCCCCACTAATTACTCTTAATTCCTTTCCGCAGGAGGGAAAAGTTTATTCCACACACAAAAAGGAAAAAAGGGATGAAGGGGGTTAGCAGCTCTGAGAGGTATAAGGGGGCTAGACCATTCAGGGCTTTGTAAGTAAAAGTTAGAACTTTGAGTTGAATTCGAAATTGCTCAGGAATCCAGTGTAGATCCGCCAGAACGGGAGTGATGTGGCAGCGTCTATTAGCATTGGAGAGAAATCTGGCTGCAGCATTCTGGACTTTCTGCAGATGATTTAGGACAGATTCGTTTACACCAATTAGAACCGAGTTGGAAAAATTGAGTCTGGAAGTGATAAATGCACGAATCACTGATTCTAAGTGTGGCCTCTTAAGAATGGGCTTAGTCGGGCAAGGCGACGAAGCTGGAAGAAGCAGGATCGAACAGTGGCATTAACATGTGCACTCATTGATAAGTCAGCATCCAGTTTAACCCCAAGGCTGGTCACACATGACTTAAGTTTCTGTTTCTTCTATTTCTCGAGCTTACTAGAACCTTTTCCCATGTTTTCTATTTCACCTTTTAGTTTACAGATTTATTAGATAAACGTCGTTTTAATTTCATGCCAGAAAATAATCTTGCAACATACGAGAAATCATTACGCCTGCTTCAAAGGGATTTGGGGGGAAAAATCTACGTTGCCATATTAAAAGTTCTGCTGAATTGTTGTGTGAAACGGGAAGTTTGTAAATTTCTCTTAAAAGAACTTCAGGGGTGTCTTGTGAAACCTCGTTGATGCTTAATTTTGCTCCGACGGCTGAAATCATCTAGAGTCTATGCCTGTTTCTTAATCTGTCATGTATCCCGCGTATTCCAGGCTTATGAGGATTATTGTAATTACAATAGCTACACAGGCTTCTGCCATAAAAATGTTGGTGTTTTGTTCTGAAAGCATTTTAAAGTCTCAGACCAGTGTGGGGTTAACCCATGGGGGTTCTAAAACACTGGTTTTCAGTGAGATTGAGCCAAGTTCCGTTGTGGTAGTTTTCACTTGTACCTTATTCAGGTGGAGAACTCTTACCTTTGCATCTGCAAGGGTCGCTCAGTATTATTCTCACTGTTTTATAGGATACTGTGTCACCTAGTAGCATGCTCGTACAGTCACACAGTTTAAAGTCCCATTTTTTGCCACGGATAATTCCAGGGATCCGTCACCTAACTTCCTTTAGGACTATCTTGTGCCTGTGTAGGGTCTAGAATCCCACAGATCCTTCACTCAGTCACACTTTTAAAGTGAGACAAACTCACGGAATAGAAGGACTCCGTCGTCCCCTTCTGCGCCTCTCTCCACTCGCTTCACCTCTGAGGTAATGGAACACCTTCGGCAGATGTTAGAGGTGAAAGCCAATTTCCACATTGGTTACCGGCCCCGGTCTTCTGGTCCGGTTGAAAGGATGAACTGAACGGTTGTCCATGTTTTGAAGAAATACATGTCGGCTAATTACAGAAACTGGGATGTGAAGCTTCAGTTGGTCCTGATGGCTGTTGGGGCCACTCCTCACGAGTCTACAGTCGTCTCCTCATTTGAGATGATGACGGGGAGACAGATGCCCCTACCACTCGACCTTGAGACCAGTGCTGCTTTGGCTTGCACTAACAACCAGCACTTGCAGAACTTGAAGGACCATCTTCCTGCAGCGTTTGCACAGAGGAATCTGGGGGAAACAGCTGAGCGCAGGAAGGCTTACTCACGCTGAACTTCACGTGGGTGATAAGGCCTGGTACTACAACTTTATTTCACAGTCCAGTCAGACTTAGGTTTGTGATGAAAACAATAATGTAAGGAAAGGGAGAGAGAGAGTGAACAGGAAAGAGGGAAATCAGTGGATCCTGAGGAAGGTGAAGTAGGTGGGGAGAGCAGAATAAAGAGAGGGTGGTGAAGGTCCCACCAAAGCCTGAACAGGTGAGTTTAAAGGAGACCACTGAGTCCACTGATCTCAGGCTCAGGGGGAGAGAGGTCCAGAGTCTGGGGCCACAGCAGCAGATGATCTGTCACCTTTGACCTTTAGCCTGGTGCTGCACAACCAGTAGGCTTTGATCACTGGACCTCAGGGACCTGCTGGGGGTGTAGGGACTAAAGCCTGATTTATGCTTCTCCGTCTGCGTCAGTGCGGAGACACGCAACGCCATTATCCGTCCTTGCGTAGGGCTCCGGCAGGCACGCAAGTACGTACGGAGTCGAGACCACTTTTTTAAACATCCGTCGAACGAGACAGATTACACAAGCTTGTGATTGGTCAGGACGCCGCTGTTGTTTACAGCGCCGCCATTGCAAAGAGAGCCGAGGATAACTAGCGGCAGACACGGAGAAGCTTGAAGAATACCTCGCGAAAAAAACTCTAAAAATATGAACGTTTAATTCTCCCGTGACTGGAGGAGTGAAAAGATGTGCCGCAAGCGTTTTATTTGTGGACGGAAATGACAGGAAACGTGGGTTTAGAGGTGGGGAGCGCATGAAGCGGTGGGAGAATGAGAGACAAATACGTCCGTGTTAAAAGTCTCTTATATACACAAAAAACACAATATAAACACACGATCGTGGACCAATACATGACAGGATACCACAGAACAGCGCTACGCCCTCTGGTGTCCTGGTGGGCAATTGCTTTGCAACACTCTCCAGGAGACGGAGAAGTAAAAGCGCAAAACGCTTCCGTCAATCCGTGCGTGTCTGTCCCTTGCGGAGCTGACGGAGAAGCATGAACCAGGCTTAAGAAGATCACCAATGTAAGATGGTGCTTGTCCATGTAAGGCCCTATAGACCAGAACCAGGATCTTGAAATGAACCCTGAAGTTGACTGGCAGCCAGTGAAGCTGGAGGAGAAGCGGGGTGGTGTGGGTGTGTTTGGAGGACTTGGTCAGAAGCCGAGCACAGGCGTTCTGAACCACCTGTAGACGGTTCAGGGAGGTTCTGCTCAGACACGTGAAAAGAGAGTTACAGTAGTCTAAGCGTGAGGAGATGAAGGTGTGGAGAACTGTCTCAAGTTCAGAGCGAGACAGAATGGGACTCAGTTTAGCAACGTTCCTGAGATGGAAGAAGGAAGAGCCAACAAGAGAACTGACATGAGAATCCAGGGTGAGAGCTGGGTCAAAGGTCACAGACCTGACAGAGGATTTGGTGTGGGAAGCAAGCTGACCAAGAGAGTCTCTGACTTTGGGAACCAGCTTGTCTGGGGCACAGACAGAGCTCCATCAGATGGACCAGGAATGCCATCTACTGGCATCTTCTTCTCTCCTGGATTATCCTGGATTATTATGGTTCCTGGTCTTTGACGTGGCATTGGTAACGTTTTGTAAGTGGTTACTTTTAATAAATTGTCAATCAAATATAAAGGTATTCAATCTAATGTAATATTCCATAAAAATATGGATTATCGATATTGAAACTTTAATATTCGATTGAGGATTAAACTAGGTACTGTGGGTACGGCTAGGGAAACAACACTTTATAATACTTTTGACACAGAGGCAAAAGTGTAGTTAATAGAAATCTATGTATTATTATATTTGTACTACTATAATGATAGTTGATTATAAATGATGATTCAAAGTGATATCAAGTGAGACGATGAATGAACTAAGATGAAACGTGACCTTGTATGTTTGAAGAGCCTACCTAAGTAACTCAGAAAGGTGTGATGTCTGGGTTATGAAATGAATCTGGCTGATTGTTTAAAGAGGTTTAACAAGATATCATAATAATAAATAACACCATCCAACGCCTGCTGAGAGACTATGATCACCCTCGTGATGGGAGTTCTCAGTCGGTCCAGCTGGCAGGATGTCGTTTCAGCCAGGCTGCTGAGAGGGGTTGACCTCTGGAATGTCAAAGGTCACAGCTTCCTTTGAATTTGCACGGCTGGCCGATGAGATGCAACCTGCTGGCGGTCAGCTGAAGTTTGCATCTGACAGAGTTGTTTGCAGGCTTAGCAAACAGGTTATTGAGCCTTGAAACAGGATGATTCTCTATGCCGCTGGAACCATTCGGCTGACTGGCAAATGGAGGAAGTGATTTCTCTTCAAGATTTTGTGTTACAGCTATCAGGTTGAATGAAGACATGTTGGATGACAGCCAACAGGTCAAATAAGGACAGCTAACAAGTTTTATGAGGACAGCTCTCAAGTTGGATGACGACAGGTAACAGGTTGGATGAGGACAGCTCTCAGGTTGCATGATGACAGCCTACTGATTGGATGAGGACAGGTTGGATGAGGACAGGTTGGATGAGGATAGGTTGGATGAGGGCAGATCTCAGGTTGAATGATGACGCCTCTCAGTTTGGACATGTTGGATGACGACAGCTCTCTGGCTGGATGAGGACCTACAGGTTTGATGAGGACAGCTTTCCAGTTGGATGATGACAACTCTGAGGTTGGACCCAGACGACCTAGTCCATGTAGGCTGGGAATGATGGCGGTTCCGGACTACATCGGTTCTGGTTTTTGAGTCATCTTTGTGAATAGATCTTTGAAGTATTTCTATCTGAGTAATTTTTAGAAATAAAATCAGATTTTAGAGCAGCCTTCATCCTGACATTTATCTGTCCTCATCCGGCATCCACATTTATCTTCAGACTGGAGGCTGTTCTATAGAATAAGCGTCTTGTTGTCAGAGACTAGTAGAGATTTTATTTTAATCCAACTTTGTATCTACTGTGTCCTGTTTTCAGCATTCCAGGCCCATCAAAAGCAGCCGGGAATATTCTGGATGACATTGGGAACATGTTTGATGAGCTGGCTGACCAGCTGGACGCCATGTTGGACTGATGGTATGCTCCAGGTAGACCCAGAGGAAGAGGTGGTTGGCGAGAACCAAGGTGGAAACTCCGGCTGCCGAAAGTGAATCCAATGCTGAAGTGACAAAAATTTCAGTTCCTCCCTCATCCACTAGGGGCAGGTTCCAAAACAGAGCAAGTTCCCATTGACTCCCATGTTTAAAAATGCGAACTTCGCAGCAGAAATAAACATGTTTACAGCCTAGTACAAAAAATCATTTAGGTTTAATAGTTCAAGTTTAACATCATGGCAACTCTGAGGGGGTGCCGCTGAGCTAGAAAATATGAATAATTAGAGGCGTGTCTGTTTGACTGACAGGCGGTTTATTTTAGGGGTTGCATGACTTAATTTTTTTTAAAGTCGACAGTCAAGTAATGAAAATCGAGTCGACTTCGACTAGTCGTTGATGATGTCATACACCTGGAGCAGCGGCGAGGGGGTCAGTTGGTTCGCTGGAGTTTTTGGCAATTAAAATTAAAATTAACATTTTCAAAGTTAAACACATTTCTTTTAACAACGGTAGTTTCTGCTTCAGCCCTCTCCCCCCTCCCCCTGCTTCAGCCCTCTCCCCCCTCCCCCTGCTTCAGCCCTCTCCCCCCTCCCCCTGCTTCAGCCCTCTCCCCCCTCCCCCTGCGCCGCGGCCGCAAACTCACTGATGCGCCTGCAGCCTCTCAGAGTTCCTGCTGCTCTAAACATTAAAATAATTATTTCATTTCCTGTTCCTCACTTCTGATGACATTCAGTGGTGTCTGTTTGTTGCAACCAGCAGGTACAAAAACTAGTTTGTTTTTATTTGACTATTTTTCTGTCCTGTCTGTTTATTATCTTCCTGCATCTCCTCTCAGTCCTAAAGAGAAACTGCTACCTGGGTTCATATATATTCACCTCATGAGTTACCTTTGAACTGCAGTTCTAAAAGATCTACCGACCGCAAAAACAGCGGAGTGTGCGCTACGCGCCGGCCACAGTGCATCACCGGAGGACAAAACAGGCGATGCTCCCCGCTCCACAGCAGCGACATGCATCAGGCACAAATAAAAGACAGAAAACATAAAAGGAAATGAGCCGACATGAACGATCGCGTGTTAAATTAGTTTTTGAGGTGGCGACACCTGATTTGATAATGTTACTGTGGCCGTGCTCAGGACGTAGATGTCTGGAGTGCGTCAACAATCAGAGCTTTGCATGCACACGCTGGTTAAGGTTAGGATGGGGGTGAGGGGAAGGTTACATTGCAAGAGGGTAAAGGGTTAAATGATTGGTTAAATGTTCGTTTTACGGCGGGTGTCGGTACCGACGCTCTGGCACAGCGCGTTGCCTCCCGACGCGTAGGGGCTCGTCACCTGCTGTCTTTTCCGAGGACTGCATCTTGTCATTATCACGTGACAGCGACTAGTCGATGACAGGCATAAAAAGTCACTATAGAGCTGTGAAGTCGACTAGTTCATACAACCCCTAGTTTATGTAGCGCGATGGTGAACCCACTTTGGGTCTGACGTAGCTCGATGGTGAACGGATGTGGGGTTTGGTGTAACGCAATAGAGATCAAAGCATTAGTTTCATTACTATTGATGGGCAGTGATGCCTCTGCATTAGGGGCAAGTAGGGCCAGGCCAGGCTGGACATTGAGCTTCCATTTTAAACATGGACGATTCTGAAATTGTGCACATGTGCAGCTGACTCTCAGCAGAAAGCTGTAGGGCCCGAACACTCCGGCCCAATCAAATGATGAGAACAGCACACTTGGCTTCACGTTTCTGTTGTTGGACAGTAAGTGTGCTGTGGCACTAATCCACACTCTGTATCGCTAGGTGGCAGTAAGACACTTCAAGTATCATTTCCCAGCCACCGTAATACACAGGTAAGAAGAAGAGGACAGAAGCCGCCATGTTACTGGAAGCTATTCAGGCTGTTTAAGGAACTTTTCAGCACTCTAACGGATTACGGGGCGTTACGTGGGCGCCTGCACAGAACACAATGGGACAACAAAAGGTTAAATGCACTAACTGTGCTCTCCATTAAAACCAAATTATTCATGGGTTACTGGACTTTGACAGCACAGGTATGGAACAGTTTGCTCAGATGTTTAAGAAATAAACACACGTGAGTAACCCTTTATTTACAATCTCATACGTAAAATATTTATTCTTTAAATGCATTTAAATATTAGCATTTGCAGTGTGTAGGTTTGTGCTATGTATGGTTTACATGATATGGAGTGTGTGTGTGTAGTACAGGCCAAGAGTTTGGACACACCATCTTTATGTTCATGACCATTTACTTTGGGAGATTCTCACTGAAGGCATCAACACTATGAATGAACACATGAGGAGTTCTGGACTTGACCAGAAAAGGTGAAATAACTGAAAACGTGTGTTTTCTCTGAAAGAGCCGCTCTATGTTCTGATTACTGCTCTGCACACTCTTGATGAGCTTCCAGAGGTAGTCCTTCCAGACCGTTGGAAACCCGTTTCCGGTGACCACCCGCTGAAGCTCACCGAGAGAGCGCCGTGTTATGTTGGTAGGGACGTAGCTGCTAATGTGTAAACCTTTTGTTTGTTGGAACTTTTTCTTTCGGAGACTGCTAAAGGAGCGTCCTCCTTGTGGGACTCCAGATGTTTGTGTTGTATTTTTCTGTATTTGTCTTTAAAACCTTAAAGTGATTAAAGTGACGTGATGGTGTTTCTGTGGATGCTTCCAGTTACAGCAGAACATACCAGCTATGGCTGGACCACTGCTGGGGACATTAAAACACACACTTGGTTCTGTTTGGTCCAAACTCTGTATTTGGCTACAACAGGCTCAAAACGACAGAATTACAAACCAGACTCTGGAAATCCGGTGTGGACCAACTGGGAAAGCTTTAAAAAATCAAACAGAATCGACAGAATCCAGTAGATCCAGGTTCTTCTCATTTAGTCTAAAACAGCGTTTATGTACAGATTCACCAAAAGCAACAGGAACAATCAGGTGTGTTGGAATCAGAGCCGGGAGGACATCAGGCCATCCCACACGCCATGGATCTTTTCTACTTATCAGACTTAGTTTCTAAATGTTCCACTTCAGATGATTTAATCTGAAAATACCTGGAATTCCTGCATGAACAGGAAGCTGGCATTCCAGCAGTCATTAATCAGGAAGGGAGGAGGAGAATTAAAACAACAGAATGATCTGATAATACTGTTAGACATGGGCCTAGAACGCCCTGTGGGACCAGCAAGGTTCTGGGTCCTCCAGCAGGGGGCAGCAGCAGGTTGATGCTGGACTTCTATAAGTTGCCAAACAGTTCGTTCCTCTTGCTCCAGTCCATGGGGGGCGCTTTCTTAGCAGCTCGCTTCTGATGGGCTCGCTCCTTGGCTTGGGCCAGCGACATGCTCAGACCCAAGCTGTCTGAAGCGGTGGCTGGCTCCACCTGAGTGCGCACACACACACACACACACAGGGTTGAGTGTCTGACGCCAGGCTGCAGTGGTTCTCTAAAGGTTCTGGTCTTACCTGTGGATGAGGAGGAGAGCTGTGAGCTTCTGCTGGCATGGAGGCATTAGATGAGTCAGAAGAGGATGAACTCACTGAGACTTTAGGCTTCAGCTGGGCTGCGTCCTGTCACACACACACACACACACACACACACACACACACACACATTATTCATTATGTAGGTCGCATTCCGTTCATGGTAGAAAGTGGTGGTGTAGGAGGCAGGATGTGATGGAGGAACACAGGAGCCCGTTTCTGGGACAGGTGTGATCTATAACCTCGACACGGATCGACTACCCCGCTACAAGATGAAACTTAGAAAATCTTTCAAATGTCTTAAATATCTGATGAATAGTTTTCCTCCTTCAAGCCTAACCTGTTGTCCAATAGGCAGGGGCGTGTCGGGGGGGGGGGGGGGGGCTTGGTCCACCCAATCAGATGGCTTCCTTAAAAAAACTGTGTAAATGTATTTATTTTATTTGGAAGGGTGAGTTTTCAGGCCATACAACTACGTGAAACAAAATAGAATTTAAAGTGACAGCGTGTGTTTGATACAGTGGGATGTGAAAGTTTGTGCAGCCTTCATGGTTTTCCTGTATAAATCGTTGGTTGTTACAATAAAAATTTCTGGTAATTACAGGGAGTGCAGAATTATTAGGCAAGTTGTATTTTTGAGGAATAATTTTATTATTGAACAACAACCATGTTCTCAATGAACCCAAACAACTCATTCATATCAAAGCTGAATGTTTTTGGAAGTAGTTTGTAGTTTTAGCTGTTTTAGGGGGATATGTGTGTAGGTGACTATTACTGTGCATAATTATTAGGCAACTTAATAAAAAACAAATATATACCTATTTAAATTATTTATTTTTACCAGTGAAACCAGTATAACATCCCCACATTCCCAAATATACATTTCTGACATTCAAAAACAAATCAGCGACCAATATAGCCACCTTTCTTTGCAAGGACACTCAAAAGCCTGCCATCCATGGACTCTGTCGGTGTTTTGATCTGTTCACCATCAACATTGCGTGCAGCAGCAACCACAGCCTCCCAGACACGGTTCAGAGAGGTGTACCGTTTTCCCTCCTTGTAAATCTCACATGTGATGATGGACCACAGGTTCTCAATGGGGTTCAGATCAGGTGAACAAGGAGGCCATGTCATTAGTTTTTCTTCTTTTATACCCTTTCTTGCCAGCCACGCTGTGGAGTACTTGGACGCGTGTGATGGAGCATTGTCCTGCATGAACATCATGTTTTTCTTGAAGGATGCAGACTTCTTCCTGTACCACTGCTTGAAGAAGGTGTCTTCCAGAAACTGGCAGTAGGACTGGGATTTGAGCTTGACTCCATCCTCAACCCTAAAAAGCCCCACAAGCTCATCTTTGATGGTACCAGCCCAAACCAGTACTCCACCTCCACCTTGCTGGCGTCTGAGTCGGACTGGAGCTCTCTGCCCTTTACCAGTCCAGCCACGGGCCCATCCATCTGGCCCATCAACACTCACTCTCATTTCATCAGTCCATAAAACCTTAGAAAAATCAGTCTGGAGATGTTTCTCGGCCCAGTCTTGACGTTTCAGCTTGAGTGTCTTGTTCAGTGGTGGTCGTCTTTCAGCCTTTCTTACCTTGGCCATGTCTCTGAGTATTGCACACCTTGTGCTTTTGGGCGCTCCAGTGATGCTGCAGCTCTGAAATACGGCCAAACTGGTGGCAAGTGGCATCTTGGCAGCTGCACGCTTGACTTTTCTCACTTCATGATCAGTTATTTTGCGCCTTGGTTTGTCCACATGCTTCTTGCGACCCTGTTGACTATTTTGAATGAAACGCTTGATTGTTCGATGATCACGCTTCAGAAGCTTTGCTGTTTTAAGACTGCTGCATCCCTCTGCAAGATATCTCACTATTTTTGACTTTTCTGAGCCTGTCAAGTCCTTCTTTTGACCCGTTTTGCCAAAGGAAAGGAAGTTAATTATGCACACCTGATATAGGGTGTTGATGTCATTAGGCCACACCCCTTCTCATTACAGAGATGCACATCACCTAATATGCTTAACTGGTAGTAGGCTTTCGAGCCGATACAGCCTGGAGTAAGACAACATGCATGAAGAGGATGATGTGGACAAAATACTCATTTGCCTAATAATTCTGCACTCCCTGTATATTTATTATGGACATCAAAACATCCCACCATACATAAAATGTCAGTTATCAGAACATTATAGTACAGAGCAAATATAATACCAGAAGAACAAGATCGCAAACTGGAGGATTGACACATCCAATATGCATTAAAAACCTGCAGCTAACCAACAAGGGCAATAAGAAAAGACAAACTACAAACAACAATATAAAGGAAAAACAAACCAACAAAAAGAACCAGAAACACAGACAGACCAGAATCAAAACCAGTAATAACCCTTCTATATAGAAAAAATGATAACGATGACAAAACACACCAACACAACCGTACATGACAGTCAGAAAATAATTAGCGCACCCAAAATACAAGATATCAACAGATAAATGTGGAGTCGAATACGAAATACCATGCAGTCGAAGACACACAAGAGCAGCCAAACAAGAAGCAGAAAGTACAATAAAGAAGTCAGCCGTAACAGACCACTGCACAAGAGAAAACCATGTAATGGACTGGGACGGTACACGGATCATAAACACAACAAAATACAAACGATGGATCATGGAAGCCATAGAGATACGGAGGCGTGGGCACAAAACCCTGAACAGAGATAATGGAACATACACGTTGGATCACAAACGGGACGATGTCATCAGCAAGAAGGATGCGGGCAGCAGAGGGCGACATCGTCCTCTGCTGCCCGCGGATAAAAGGAAGTGACGCCACCATCACCGGTGATCTCTCATGACGGCTAGAGCTACAAGCTGAAACATGTCAGGTAAAAAAACTGTTTTCTCTGCATCACTCTCACAAACAGCATCTCCTTGTGTAAAGTGCGCCAAATAGTTAAACGATGCACAGTGACTCCATCAGCAAGATGATGTTGTAGATCTTTTGTGCTGGTCTATGGCTTGACTCTGACTGCCCTCTCCATTTTTCTTGTTTATCCCAGGTGCCTGTGGTCTTCCATTTCCTCAGTAGGTTGCTAACCATGGAAACAGACGGCGGAGATCTCTGAGACAGCTTTCTGTGTCCGTCTCCTAAAACCGTGATGGTGAACCATCTTTGTGAGAGTTTTTTAGACCCCCTTGTTGCTGCTCTTCGGGGAACATTCAAAGAGGAGGGACACTTACAATTGTTCGCCTTAAATAGTCTTTCTCATCACTGGATTCACCTGTGTACGGAGGTCAAGGGTCACTGAGCTTACCAAACCAATTTTGAGTTCAAAAGATTTTGGAACCAATAAAATGACAAAGGTAAACCAGCACCGTAGGGACGAAAGATCATCAGCATACATGAAATGATTGATGAGATCGTCTCCCACCATAGAGCCAGCCCTCGATCAGTCTAACAGACAGTTCATCCACCTATTGGTTAGAAGGAATACGTGAACCAGGCAAACACCGTTTGACACAAGACAGGAGCTGATACACAGTAAGCTTGTTTCACCTGCATAGTTTGGTGTTTGTACCAGTATTTTAAAATCCGTATCAAATACGAGGGGACTAGGGCTGCAACAACGAATCGATAGAATCGATAATGAAATACGCTGGCAACACATTTCTTCATTTCGTAAAGAAGTGTTAAAACCTAAGATGACAAGGTTTTTGGATTTTTCACGGCTGTAATTTTAAAATAATCTGATGTTTCTAACTGGTGTGGCAAAAACAGAGACTAGCTTCCGGTCGAAGCCCTGGACAGCCGGTGACGTTTCACAAGGAGCTGGAACATCTATAGTAAACAACCCCGACTCCGGTGTTTCTGCATTAGCGTTATAGCAGAACAACGTGTCATCAGTCAGATGTAGCTCCTGAAGCCTCTGCCAGTCGGTCACATTTGTTTTTCTCTGGGAAACGGCGACAAGAACGGATACGGGATTACCGTAGAAGTTCAACCGAACTTCGACCCCGCTAGCTGGATATCACTACTAGAGGTGCAGACATGTTTTAGACCGTCTGACTCAGAAGACCCGTGACCCGATTTGGACATCGAGGAGGGTTCTGTTCATCTTCAGAACCAAAATTGGTTCCGTTTGTTTACGTTTCATAAATATTTCCTCTCTGTGCTCCACCGGGAGCTCTCAGCTGGTCGTAGCTCCATCATGTGTCCCAACATAATTCAGTAATCTACAGATAAAGTAATGTGCTGCCAGATTTACCTCTGCGTGTATATGTTGATATAACTCCAGAAAAGATTTTACCGCTAATTTACCAGAATAAATCGTCCTGATGCTGGAGTAACTCCTTAGTTTGACTCGTTGTTTAAAACCCGGGATGGCACGGAGGTTCTACCGGTCCCAGGAGGATCGACCGACCGATCAATCATCCTATCTCTCTCTCCCTCTCTCAGTATATATATATATATATATATATATATACATATATATATACATATATATATGTATATATATATATACATATATATATACATATATATATGTATATATATATATATGTATATATATATATATATATGTATATATATATATATATATGTATATATATATATATATACATATATATATATATACATATATATATACATATATATATATACATATATATACATATATACATATATATATATATACATATATATATATACATATATATATATACATATATATATATATATATATATATATATATATATATATATATATACATATATATACATATATACATATATATATATATATATATATATATATATATACATATATATATATATATATATATATATATATATATATATATATATAAACAGCTTTGAGCTCATTAGCATAATTGGGACCACCCACTTTTGTATGAGTTTCTGGATTTGCTATTGCCAACCGGGGTAGGAAGAACCTGCGGAGTGTAGGGATCCATTTTGTTAAAGGGACTTTACGGAGTTTTGAATTTTTATGCTCGCGATCGCCCCCTCAGGCCAAAAGCGTAATGGCAGCTTCAGTAGTAGGCTCGTGCACGAGGCGCGCATGCTGTACGTGCACACGCCTTAACGAAAATAACAGCTGAGACAGTCCCGTGTGTGTCTGTGTGTGTGTGTGTGTGTGTGTGCGCGTGTGTGTGTGTGTGTGTGGCCTGGAGGACAGAGGACAGGAGAACACACAGCTAATTAATTAAATAATGTGGTTCTGTACCTTTCTCTTCAGCACAGCCGACAAAGGTTTATGATGGGTCAGTCCTCCTGCATGCTCAGATCATTCCCTTCCCTTGCTTGAAAAATTGTTCCAAAATGAAAGTTGAACCCACATCTTTTTATCTGTGAATTCAATGCCGTTCGGCGACTCTCAAATAAAAGTTTGGGCATCTTATTGAAAAAAAAAATACCATTAATGTAAAAAATAAACACTAAATAAACTATGTTCACATCCAGAATCGAACGCGGGTCTCCTGCAAGAGAGTCCGACGCCTAACTAAGTAAGCTAAAGCACCAGTGACATCTTTGGTATCTGTAACATTTATATCCTTGATGACAGCTGAAACAACGTTCAAAGAACGGTTCGGAGTGAAAATGGCTATTTTGTTGCTAATTAGCAGGAAATATCTAGAAGAAAGTTCTACAGAAAGTAGCTAAGGGTCCTCAGAAATGTAGCTAGCTTTGTCACTAGGCGTTAGGAACAGCGACAAAGTGGCACTGCCTCTCTCTCTGCTGCTAAAGCTACGGATAGCAAATGCTACGGGCGATGCCTGAGCGTGAACGCGCATGAAGCAGCCTGCTCGACCCGAGCATCTAAAACAGGCAATCACAGTAAAAATGCCAGGGCTCGTTCTACAGGACCAGGGCATTGCAGGAGAACGTATGAAGAAGACATTTATTATTTCTATACATGTTTTGGCTGTCAAACTTCCATAATGTCCCTTTAACTAACTACAGCTGAAGCTGCAGGTCATCAGAGCTCCAATTCTGCTTCTGTCTGACCCAACATCCACCAATCACAGCCCAGATGAAAAATAACACTGGGTTTGGGCAGCAGTCTGGTGGGAAGGCTTCTGAGAGCGAACCTGAATGGGTCTCAGCAGGAGCATGGCGTACACACACACACACACACACACACACACACACACACACACACACACACACACACA
>NC_091756.1:2412913-2425413 GCF_043380555.1 Nothobranchius furzeri
ACTGACTGTGATGGGTACGTTACCCCCACCAGAGGAAGATAACTCACCCATCACAGATAAATCGTCGGTGTAATTCAACACAGTGTAGTTTAAGCTGAGTTACACCGAGTTTAGTTACCTGAACCGAATATGTGCCGGTGTTGTAGCAGCGACTGCACAGAACACCGGCACCAAATTGATGACATCATTCTGTTGGTGTTTTTGAAAAACAAAAAAGATGTTTGCTCTCTATGGGAACGGCAGTGGCTGAGATGTTAATGGCCCGCCTCATAACCGGAAGGTTGTGGAATCGAGTTCCACTCAGTCTGCTGCAGTCATTGTGCCCTTGGGCAAGACACTTAACCCACTTTACCTGCTGGTGGCATCTGTGTACAGCAGCCCCACTTCTGTCAGTGTGCCCCAAGGCAGCCGCGGCTACAATGTGGATGTTTTTTCTAAAGAACTTCGATGGGAATCCTCCTCCAAACATGCAAAACAACCGAATCATAGGCAAAATGCCACGCTTCTTCCCGCGCACTATTGTGATGCAACACGAGAAACATCAAGACTGACGCCACAAAAGTTCCTCCTATTGTTAAGCTAACGTTTTAGCTAACAAGCCCTTAGCTTAGCGTCAATGTTAGAAGTACAAAACAACAAAATCAAAGGCAGAAGTGGCCGTAAACCTTTTTAGCTCCTTGCTAGCTTCAGCTCTGTTAGCACAGCTCTGATGAAAAGGATCAAACCTTTTACAATGCCACGCCCCTCCGTATAATCCGTGCGTGTGCACGGGCACGCAGACTAGTGATGAGAAAATGATTAGGGATCATCGTCTGATTATTAGCAAATCACATGAGAATTCTGTACAGCTACTTTCCCTGCAGATTAGCAACAAAGAAACCGTTTGCACTCCCAACTGTTCTTCGGGGAGCGAGGAAAGGGAATGATAATCTGCACATGCGCACAAGGACATAAACCTTTCTCAGACGGGCTGACGAGAAAGCTACAGCTGCAGAGCTGGAGACCGCCGAATCTGCTGCTGATTCGCTGATTTTTGCCAAAAAGCGACACCTTTGCAAGTATGAGACGGACGTATTTTAAATGCGTATCAAATACTAACCAAACTGTGATTGAAGCCTTTAAGACTTCTCAGTACCCTGCGGATATCCTGCGTTTTGAAAGTGTATCTGGTGGTGATTTAGTGTCACTTTCTCTCTTTCTTTCTTTTCCTTATATGGATTTGTCTTTTTAGCATGATTTGGCATCATATGGAAATCTGATTGGTGTCTTTTATATTCTAGTTGTTTGATCCAGTCTGGTGGGGTGGGTGGGGTTTGGGATTATTTGCTAATCTTTATTATGTTCTGTGTTTAAAAAAAAAAACCTAATAAAAAGACCTCGTTCAAAAGATGTTGCTTCAGTAAGAAGGGAAGGGTGGTGAGGGAATGGAAGGCAGCTCAGATGCTACCAGTGGCACCAGGCAGGTGTGCGTAAATCCAACTATCCTTTCATTTCTTTAGTTTGCTGTTCTCCAGCCTTTATTTTGTTAGCTACCTCAGGTGCACTCGCCCTGCTGGTCTCCCCCCCCCCCCCCCCCCCCCCCCCCCCCACACACACACACACACCCGCTTCTACCTTTAAACCGATATCTGCCGCTAATATTTGTGTTGGATCCCACAGGATCCCAATCCTCTTGCTGGGCTCTAAGTTACTGTTATCAAGGTGAAGCGCTAAACATATCGTGATACTGGTTTGAGGCCCTAGTTACCGGCGACATGCTCCTCGGTGGGCAGGACGTTGCACCTCTTGAAAAACTCCTCGGTGTCGGCATCGATGACCAGCAGCCTGGTCTCATCTCCGCCAGCTTTGATGGCCGTCACCACCTCAGAATGCTGCATCCCCGCCACCGGCACACCGTTGACCTAAAGAGGACACAGGAGACAGTCAGCTTGGCTAAACTGGTCACTGGTCAACATAACCAGATGGCTTGGGTTCATGTAGGATCTGGATCTGTTTAATTCAACAGGAAATTCCAATCAGACGGATCGCTGAAGAAATCCCTGTCCGACGACATTCCCAACATGGATCTCTTGGAAGTTGGGACTACTAGTAGGACTGCTCAGTTAATCAGACTTAGTAAGTAAATACATTTATACATCTATATAGCACAGGAGATCAGTAAGTGCTTCACATGAATCAAACAAAACAAATAATAATGTCATGAAATCATAATGATTTTAACACAGAAGCAAATCAGTTGCTCTGATGTAGGTTTATTACAGGGGGGGGGGGGGGGGGAGCAGCTCCACTCCACCTAAATACTGCAGCAGGGCAGTGGACTTTGGTGATCATCTTCTGGGTGCACGCCCACCTGTGACAGGTGGACTCCAGGGTGGTCAGAAGGGTCACTGAACGGTTACCATTCCACTTCACACCATGCAAGGTGTTGGCTTCAACCATGGCTATGTTCTCTGTAAAGGATCCACGCCCGCTCACTTCAGATAAGCATCATCTTGTAGGCCCATTTTCTTGGTTTTCCTGCTAGATGTTGCTTCAGTCGAGGCCTTTTCTTGAACGGGACCGATCGGCCACCAGCTCCGGGAGCCAGGATCACCCAGCCCCTGTGATCAGCTCAAACACCACCCCTCCTCCAGGCTGCTGATGAGCATGCTTTTTTATTATCAACTTTGAGATTTAATAAGAAAACTCCTTCTGGTCCAGAAAACCTTTAACAAAGTTTTAACCAGGGGCTTAATGTTGATAATTCATCCATTAAATATTAACCCTTTAGTCTTGGTTTTGTTTGGCGTTATTTTAATAATGCTCTCCATCTGTTTGATCACTGGTTTTATGATAATTAACCCCATTTTAAACACACTGTCATGTTCTTATGTCCTCCTTCACATTTGAACACCACCTGTCGGGGTCGTAACGTTCTTCAAGGGCCAGCTTCTCCCTCTTTGGGATTGAAGTCAGTTTTGATGATGAATGGGAAACTCGTCATTTTCCTCTTTCTTTTATAAAGTAAAGGCCTTTTCGTCTGTAATTGTACATAAAATAGTGTTTCAGGGGCAAAGTAAAAACTACATGAATAGAAGCGTGTTGTAAGAAAGCAGATGTCCAAAGAAGTGCTCTGACTGCAAAACAAATTGGGTCTTAAGAGAAACACACATTTGATTTGTCTTCACACGCTCTTGTGCCACACCTCTCAGTTTCTCAAGAGCGGCAATAAAAATACATTCAGATTTCTGTTCCATGTGAGATGATTTTCATTCAAATGAACGTGTCATTTTAACAGAGGTGTGACATTGTGGCACCATCAAGTCATCTCCATGTCAAGTTTTTGTTCTGCTCACTAATGAAACCAGGTGATTACAGTCAGCACAGTGAATTAACCTGGTTCAGTTGCTGAGCAGAACAAAAACATGACATGGAGATGACTTGATGGTGCCACAATGTCACACCTCCGCATTTAAATTTACATTTACTTCTGTCTGAATAAAATCGTGCTTATTCTCCTAACTTGGCCAATAAGACTCTTCCTGTAAACCTGTTGATGAGTTGCTCTGATTCTGACACTGACCGTATTTTCAGTAATCCATCAGAGATGATCTGGTATCTGCAGCTGCTGCCGTGCCTCAAGTTGATCCGTGCACGGGCACCAGAAGCTTTGAGCAGCGGTGTTACAAACGCGAGATCATTTCTAACTACTGTGATATTTGTGCTGAAGTAAAACGCCAGAATGAAGGACATTTACTAGAGTCGTTTAACAGCTGAGAGATACCCGCATCTCCAACTTGTGCGACCTAGGAGATGAGTGTCCAGCCGGCCGATGCCCATGCAAGGGTGTGCAGACGAACAAGGAACAAAGTGACTGGAGATGGTGGACGAATGAGGAACAGGACAAGGACCACAAGCTATGGATCTACCTGGCATTCATTCATAGGCTGAACATTCCAGATGTCCCAGTACATCTTGGAACCTGAGTGGTGCTTTAATCGTTTTCCTTTTCCTCTTCCGTTCATCTCCAAGATCTTGGAAAAGGTTGTGGCTAAACAACTCACAGCTGCTCTTGATGAACATAGCATCTATGATAGCTTCCAGTCAGGTTTTCGTAGAGCTCATTCTACTGAAACAGCTCTTCTTAGGGTCTCTAATGACCTTCTGACCCACAGTGATGCAGGGGACTGTTCTGTTCTGGTCCTGCTGGACCTGACTGCAGCCTTTGACACTGTTGACCATCACCTGCTACTGGAGAGGCTGAGAGACTGGGTAGGCCTATCAGGAACTGCTCTGGAGTGGTTCTCCTCTTATCTCTCTGAGCGCTCCTTTTCTGTGGCCGTCTCCAAGTTTAGGTCCTCCACCACCTCCCTTACCCATGGTGTCCCACAAGGTTCTGTGCTGGGGCCTCTGCTCTTCCTCCTCTATCTGCTTCCTCTTCAGCACATCCTGAGCTCCTTCAAAGGATTCTCTTACCATCTTTATGCAGATGCCATCCAACTGTACATCTCCTTTAAGCCCCATGAGATGTCTAAGCTGCAGCTGTTACACACCTGCTTAGACTCTATCAAAACCTGGATGGTGGGAGCTTTCTACAGCTGAATGAAGATAAGACTGAGATCCTCATCTGTGCCCCAGACAAGCTGGTTCCCAAAGTCAGAGACTCTCTTGGTCAGCTTGCTTCTCACACCAAACCTTCTGTCAGGAATCTTGGTGTGACCTTTGACCCAGCTCTCACCCTGGATTCTCATGTCAGTTCTCTTGTTGGCTCTTCCTTCTTCCATCTCAGGAACGTTGCTAAGCTGAGTCCCATTCTGTCCCGCTCTGAACTTGAGACAGTTCTCCACACCTTCATCTCCTCACGCTTAGACTACTGTAACTCTCTTTTCACGTGTCTGAGCAGAACCTCCCTGAACCGTCTACAGGTGGTTCAGAACGCCTGTGCTCGGCTTCTGACCAAGTCCTCCAAACACACCCACATCACCCCGCTTCTCCTCCAGCTTCACTGGCTGCCAGTCAACTTCAGGGTTCATTTCAAGATCCTGGTTCTGGTCTATAGGGCCTTACATGGACAAGCACCATCTTACATTGGTGATCTTCTTAGTCCCTACACCCCCAGCAGGTCCCTGAGGTCCAGTGATCGAAGCCTACTGGTTGTGCAGCACCAGGCTAAAGGTCAAAGGTGACCGATCATTTGCTGCTGTGGCCCCCAGACTCTGGACCTCTCTCCCCCTGAGCCTGAGATCAGTGGACTCAGTGGTCTCCTTTAAAAAGCAGCTGAAGACTCACTTGTTCAAGCTGGCTTTTGTATGACCTTCTTCACCTCTCTCTCTTTATTCTGCTCTCCCCACCTATTCCACCTTCCTCAGGATCCACTGGTTTCCCTCTTTCCTGTTCACTCTCTCTCTTTCTTAACATTTTTTAAAATCACAATTGTCTATTTTTGCTCATTTTAAATATATTTTTAAACATTTTCTGAATGCTTTTTTACATTTTTTGTTTTTGTGAAGCAAAAGCACCTCGTGATTTTTATCTTGAGAGGCGCTATAGAAATGATATTTTCTTCTTCTTCTCTTGTCAAATGAGGATGTTAGCAGCTCAGGCTAGCACTAACAGTAGCTTAGGCTAGCGTTGTTCTGCTGTTAGCATTATGTAATGAACATTTAAATATCGCGTAAGGAGGTGTGCCTAAGCTAATGACATGTTATACTAGATTTTCTCAGTAATCGTTTCTCCCTCGCCATCACAACATTACTAATTCTGCTCTGACTGAGGTGACGTGGCATTCCTTCAAATAGATGAGGTAAAAAGAAAACCTCGTTGATGCCTGCTGAAGTGCAAGTTCTGTGAGACCGGGTTGGGACAGCAAGCCAACAAAGAAGTGGTCGGCACCAACTCCAGAGGACTTTGAGAAAAGAGAACTTCCGTCGACTTGTTATGCTGTCTGAACTCAGCAGGAGCAGCTACTGGGGCTTCTGGAGGAGGTGAAACAACCACGCCTCCAGAATGCCAAAAAAGACATTGGACCTGGAGCGGCGGGTAGACGAGCTAGAGCAATACTCCCATATGAATGATGTGGTCATCACTGGCATTAAGATCAAACCGCGCTCATATGCGCTAGCGGTGGTCACGAACAGCGGAGATTCCAGCGACGAGATGAAGGGGGCACAGGCGGTTGAGCAACAGGTGGCATCCTACCTCCAGAGCGCAGGAATAGAGTTGGGCTCGAAGCACATCAAGGCCTGCCACCCACTTCCAACGAAGAGCGAGAGACCATCATGAGGTTTATCAACAGGGAAAGCAAAGGGGCACTTTTGAGACAAGAATGAAAACTTAAGGGCACAAACATTTTCATCAACAGGCATTTGACAAAACAGAATGCTGACATCGCGAGGAACGCAAGACAACTCCAGAAGCAAGGCAAGATTCAACAAACATGGGTTACAAACTGCAGATCTTCATCAAACTGAATGGGACTCCTGAGGCTGCAAAACTTTTGGTGGTAAAGAAAATAGAAGAGCTCGACAACTAATGAAGGTAACACGAATCTCCTCCTGTCACCATTATGGACGTGTTAAAATCAGTTATTCAACAGAATCTAACTTGACACATATGAATATCATGAACCCAGCACAACAGAGTTCAACTCTGAGACTGATCCTGACAGTAACTGCAAATGCATTACTAACGAGGAATATGGAAAGGATGTGGATCCTTGCAGCAAACTTTCAATTATATATTTTAATAGTAGGAGCATGCATATGAATTTTGACTCTATCAGAGTCCTTGCAAATTGTTGAACAAAGATTTCGATCTTTGTGTATAATAAGAAAGCAGTTCTGGATTATCTCTCAATCTGTGCATGGATGAAACCAGGCTGAGAGGCCAAAGAAAGGCCGTGTGTGTGATTTGACTCCTGATCTGATGTCGTAAATAATGGATGTGCTTCACTACTCTGCTGTTTTGGGTGAATGTATGTTGTAGCTATAGTCTTTACTGACCTCTTTGGGGTTAGTCCAGGATGCAATCAAGATTCAGGGGAGACACCGCGTCTGGGATATGTTTATGATTGGCTTAAGCAGACCCCTGGAGTGGAGAAGACAAGGAAGGGGGGCACGCCTCCCCCTGTTGACTGATGACCACAAGAAAGGAATGAGGTAATGCCTGAAGGACACCAAGCAAGAGGTGCTGGGAAGAGTTGCCATGGAGACAAACAGGAGACAAGAAGGAGGGGGAAGTGGAGTAATAAAAAGGGGGGCCCATGAGGGACCGGGAGTTCTGGGGAAAGTTCGGTGGAGCTCTGTGTTTTTTGTCTGACCCGCTGCGTTGGGGTGATTCTGTTTGGATTAATCTTTTTTCATCTCTTTACATAAAAACCTTGGTTTCTTATTGTAAGAAACTTAAAAGGACTTCTGTGCCTGGGGGTCTCCGTTGGTGTCGTGTAACCGAAAAGGTGAGATCCTGGTTACTTGTTATCCCACTCCAAGAGGTTTAGGCATGTCATTTTAGAGTCTTTAACCGGAGTATAAATAAACCACAGGTGACTAAGGTGTGTTTGGGTTTGAACCGAGTCTTCCTTTGAGCTGCAAGCAGTTTGTGCTGCCAGGATCAAAGTCTAGGTTAATGGTGATTGCTAATCAGTGTGCAGGCAGTTTTAAAGAGCGGCTGAATATCACGCCCATGCATAAATAGAAATACAAGTCAACCCTGAGACGTAACATCTGGTAAAGAGTAAGCTAGTTGTGGAAGATGGCTTGTAACACAACTGTTTCCTAGTCCGTTTAGATACAAGTCCATTCGATACGGTTGATCACGCTGTCCTGATTTCTAGGATGGAACACTTTGTGGGTGTTCGCGGGATCACGCTGGATTGGTTTGTGTCGTACCTGGCTGACAGAACCTTTAGTGTCTCATTGGGGTATTTTACTTCTTCTAATGCTTCATACTCTTGCGGGGTTCCCCAGGGTTCTGTGTTGGGCCCATTGTTGCTTTCCTTGTATTTGCTACCTCTTGGTTTGATTTTTAACACATGGGTGTCATTTTCACTGCTATGCAGATGATACCCAGGTATACATACCTTTTAAGAGGGACCACAATCATGCTTTGCAGTCTCTTTTAGATTGTCTCTTTAGGCAATGATGTTCTCTAACTTCCTTCTTTTTAATGACAAAAAGACAGAGGTTGTAGTTTTTGGTCCAAGTACTTTGACTAGGGTGGGTACAGTGGACCTCAGTCAGCTCACCCCATTCTTGAAATTGAGTGCAACTTCCCTGGGTGTTGTACTGAATGGGGATCTTGCCTTGGACAGGCAGATCAGTGCGGTGACCAAATATAGATTTTATCAGCTAAGGAGGATTACCGAGGTAAAGAACTTGCTGTCAGAAAAGGATTTTGAAACAGTAATTCATGTGTTTATTACATCAAGGCTTGATTACTGTAATTCTTTGTACCTTGGTGTTTCACAATCCCACGTCTCATGTCTTCAGTTGGTGCAGAATTAGATGTTAAAACAGCTTGCCATACTGGTTTGTTGTAGACAGTGAATTGTAGAACATAACTACTACACCAACCCTCGTTCGTGGATTGCTGAATATTACTGGTGGTGGGTGTTGCTGGTTCTGCTGCGCACATCCATTCAGTTTTACTTTCGTTTCTGGTATTTTTTCTTAGTGTTGTTGGAAACGTCTTTACGATTGGTTAATCCCTGCAACCCTAGTGGTGACCTCTGACCTGGGGTTAGGGTTTTTGGGAGTGATGTGATGTTCCTGCGGGCAGCTGCTGCAGAGACCAGAGACGATCTCTGATGGGTTATTGAAGAGAACGAGTCACAGAATCAGAGCAAATTATCAACAGTCGTCATTTTGTGGCTTTCAGGAAGAATCTTTTTTGGCAAGTTAAGAGAAGAGGCACGTCGGTCATGATGTCCGACGATTCAAAGGTTTTGGTCAGATGTCACTACAGTATTGTCCAACTGTCCCGAGTTTTTCACAAACACTGTAGGCGCGTGTGAAGTGGCAGGGATGAGAATCAGCTCCTCTAATTCTGAGACCATGGTCTGCAGTCAGAAAAGGGTAGAATGCCATCTCCAGGTCAGAGATGAGGTCCTGCCTCATGTGGAGAAGTTTAAGTATCTCATGGTCTTGTTCACGAGTGAGGGACAGCTGGAGCGTGAGATCAATAGGTGGATTGGTGCTGCATCTGCAGTGATGCGGGCGTTGTACCGGTCTCTCGTGGTGAAGAGAGAGCTGAGTCAGAAGGCGAAGCTCTTGATTTACCGGTCGATCTACGTTCCTACCCTCACCTATGGTCATGAGCTTTGGGTAGTGACCGAAAGAACGAAATCACTGATAAAAGCGGCCGAAATGAGTTTTCTCCACAGGGTGGCTGGGCTCTCCCTTAGAGATAGAGTGAGAAGCTCAGCCATCCAGGAGGGGCTCGGAGTAGACCCACTGCTCCTCCACGTTGAGAGGAGCCAGTTGAGGTGGCTCGGGCATCTGGTCAGGATGCCTCCTGGACGCCTCCTTGGTGAGGTTTTCTGGGTACGTCCAACCGGGAGGAGACCCAAAGGTAGACCCAGGACACTTTGGAGGGACTATGTCTCTCAGCTGGCCAGGGAACGCCTTGGGATTCCCCCGGAGGAGCTGGCCCAAGTGGCTGGGGAGGGAAGTCTGGACCTCTTGACTTATGCTGCTGCCCCCGCGACCCGACTCCAGATAAGTGAATGAAAATAGATGGATGGATGGATGGATGGATGGATGGATGGATGGAGACGAAGGTTGGGCTGTGCCCGGCTGAGCTGACCAAAGTATAAATCGGCCATATAGTCCCATAAAAGTTCCATAAAGGAACAAACAGCATCAAGGACACTCTGATGATGTGCATGTGGGACAGTGACACTGTGTTCAGTGTTTAGTTAATGTTTAACACTTCAGCAAACACTTAACCAAGATAACAAACCTGTAAAACCATCCAAACCAAAAGATAAATGATGTAACGGAGTAATAAACCCCAGAGGAATCAAATGTCAACATAAGAGAAAAGGCTTAGTAGTGAAGTCAGCAACTACCACACACACACACACACACACACACACACACACACACACACACACACACACACACACACGCACACACACACACACACACACACACACCTCTGTATGTGTCCAAAGCAACACTCAGACACTCTTCTGGACTTTGTTCCAGGGAGCGGCTGACTTCATGGCCCGGCCCGAGCTGCATTACCTTTCAAGCATTACGCAGCGACAGCACAACTGAAGAGTCAGGGAACTCTGACCGGTAGAAACGCTAATCTGGGTTAAGTGGATTTAATAAACTCTGTAATGCCAGCTGGTCTCATTTAAAAACTGGATCATATTAACAGATATGTTGAACAAGACCTACAGTAATACTAGGGATATAAGTAAAGGCCAACTCAATCAACACTATGTTGTGTTTTTAACAGCAGCGTATTGACTTTTTTATTGCAACTTTACATGTAAACATTTAATTCAATTGAAACTGACTGAAACATTTAGTGCATTTGTTTTGTGTGGGGCAACTCAGACTCAGAGCTACAGAAGGTAGCAGCCTGATGGAACAGGGTCGTGTGCGAACACTGAATTTATCTCGGACGTGAGTAGCCTGGCCAATCAAAGGGCCTGGTAACACTCCCGTTTAAATAACCCCACCCCCTGAGAATTCTAACCGAGCCAATCAGCGCTGAGCAGCACGACACACACTGCAACGCTCAGGTTCCCATCAACAACAAAGATGGCGTCTGAAGCGGAGTTCGCTGCGGCTCTTTCCTCTATTCCAAATGACTTGGACACGTCTGTAAAACCACAAGTAAGAAAAGCCTTTCTTTAAACTAAATCGGTTTGCGCCGTCGCCAGACGCCATTCTTGACTACAGGTAATAAATTACAGCGTCGCGTGATACAGCGATTGGTTATTTTTGAGCTGGCTAGTCCCGCCTCTCACGGCGCTCTCTGCCTCGAGTATCCAGACTCGTCCTCTGTGTAGAGTAGACAGAGTCAGGCTAGGAAATGAGGGTGCTGGGCGATACAACAATACCAAAATCACTTTTCATCGACAGACGAATGAGAACAGGTCAACATGAAACTTCGATATAAACAACAGATCAAAAGCCAATCTGATTGAGGGTTACTTCACGCTGGACCAATCAATGGTGGGACTAGAGCAACACACTGGCCAGACCTGCTGCTAGTGGCTGTTAGCTGTAGCCTCTTGCTGCAGCTAACAGCCAGGAAGCGGTGAGTAAAGTCCAGCAGGTGCCAGTGTCAGAAAGAGGCAAAAAAGAAACTCCCAGGACTCCCTCCTGGAGGAGTGCTGAGAACCTCCCTTTTCTTAAAAAGAGACTCGGTATTGTCCACGTCCAGGACATGGAGACTTGGTACCCCTCAGCTACTGGTGGGGGGCTCCGAGCTTTAGTGAAAACTTGGGAGCTACTATTGAGGGAACCTTGAAGCCGATGGCCGATCAGATTTCTGGGCCTGAGTTAGCTCCAGGCTGAACAGCTGGAGGTAGAAGGACTGAGGCACATCAGAGTGACCCTGTCTGATGAACGTAGCTAGTTTTAGGGCGGCGGCTGTTGCGGTGCCGGAATGCTTGTTCTCTACTGCCGCCTGCAGCTGGGTGTAATCATTTCTGATTTCATCCCGCTGCCCGTCAATGAACTCCCCCACGCTGTCGGAGGTGTCTTATCAGGAAGATCTTGTCCTGGAGAGCAGCTCCAATAATGGCAGTGCCAATAATGTTGACGGCACGCTCCAACAAAGTTGGAAAAAACCCACAGATGTCATTTGAGCCGCACACCCAGGGTGCCCTGGGGCGTGTCCCCACCGATATTTATAAATGCTCCCACCACCTTTATGAAACCGTTATGGCAACTATTGCCAGGGTGGACCTATAGAGCCTCAGCCACAGCCATCTACTTCCGGACCACAGGTCTGCGGAAGAACAAAGGAATGAATGCAGGTAAAAGGTGTTTAAAACGCTTTTTCCTAATCCCGTTGGTTTTGTGCCATGGATTTCACATATGATGTCCGTGGATTTTAAAGAAACTTGTGCTTATTTTCAAACGGGGGAAACACTTCTTTAGGTTGTGTGTGAAAATAAGTCCGGGACTAGAAATGCACTTCACGAAAGTGACGTCATCGAACCAGACACGGAGAAAACGGAGGAAAATGGCCGTAAGCAAACTGTTCAGCTGTTCAGCAAACTTCTAATGCTTTCTCTTAAGGAGGAAGGACCAAAATAAATCTTGCCACAAGGTAAGTAGCAGCTAAGATGTGCAGCAGACATTTGATTCGTGGACAGAAATGGCAACAAACTAACCCTAACCCTAACCCTGAATCACACACCTTCTACTTCAATTTAAAGTGTTTTTCAACCACACCTGTCACGTATCAGCTTGTAAAAGTTTGTAATCGGCATGACTACAAACAGGACATTGGTGTCACCAACCGTTCCCATTTCATTAAGGTGTATTCATACAAAT